>NC_143576.1:167744456-168044456 GCF_048544385.1 Mastigoproctus giganteus
TTTCATCTATCCATCTCCGCCTTTGTCTTCCAGGTTTTCTTCTAGCTCCTCTTGGGTACCATTCTGTTATTTTCTTAGTCCATCTGTCATCATGTCTTCGAGCTATGTGTCCTGCCCAAGACCATTTTAGTTCTTTAGTTTTGATAAGAATGTCCTTTACTTGAGTTTGCTGCATAATCCATGTGTTTCTCTTCTTATCTAACAGTCTTATTCCCAATATAATTCGTTCCATTCTTCGCTGTGTAGTTCTTATAAATAACACTTGGTGAGTGCCCAAGTTTCACTTCCATAAGTCATGGTGGGGAGTATACATTGATTCATTATTTTACGTTTCAGACAAACTGGGATATTGCTCTTCAGTATGTGACTATATTTCCTGAATGCTATCCATCCAAAATTTATTCTTCTCTTGACTTCCAGCCATTTATCATTATTACAGCTAATAACTTGTCCCAGATAAGTATATGACTCCACCTTTTCAATTACTGCTCCTTCAATCATTATTTCCCTTTCCGTGGCATACTTGTTCATCATTACTTTTGTTTTAGCCATATTCATCTTTAGTCCAAAATCCTTACTAACTGTGCATAACTGATTAAGATTTTCCTCTAATTCTTTGGGATCGTGGCTTATGACCACAATGTCATCTGCAAATCGTAAATGGTTTAGGTACTCTCCGTTCACATTGACTCCTTTCTGCGACCAGTCTAATCTTCTGAAAGCTTCCTCAAGGGCAGCAGTAAACAGCTTCGGAGATATTGTGTCTCCTTGTCGAACTCCTTTCTCGATTTTAAATTTGCTACTGTCTTTGTCTAGTCTAATAAAGGATGTAGCACTCTCATATATTTTCTTCAAAATCATAATATATTGAGTATCTATGCCTTGTCTTTCCAGTGCCTGAAACATTGCCTTATGCTGTATGGAGTCAAATGCCTTTTCATAATCCACAAATGCCAGGCATAATGGTGTTTTATATTCATTTGTTTTCTCCATTAGCTGTGATATTACTTGAAGGCGATCCATAGTTGAGAATCCTGTCCTAAAGCCAGCTTGCTCTTTTGGTTGATTCTCATCAAGTATTCTTTCTAATCTGTTAGTAATGACCCTTGTGAACAACTTATAGATGTGGGATAACAAGCTAATTGGTCTATAATTTCCAATTTCTGATTTATCTCCTTTCTTATGCAGCAAAACTATGATTGCATTATTCCACTGCTTAGGCATCACACCTTTTCTAATGCACTTTGTGAAGAGCCTTCCCAGTTTTTGTGTTATGTCTCTTCCTCCCAATTTTAACAACTCTACAGTAACTTCATCTTCCCCCGGGGCTTTCCGATTCTTCATTTTCTTCAATGCATGTTCTACCTCATCAGGAAGAATATCGGGTATGTCATATGTGTTGCTACTTTGCAATCCATCTTCCCCACTGCTGGTATCATTCCCTCACTCCTTGTATAATTCTCTATAGTAGTCTTCTGCTATTTGAATTATGCCTTCTCTGCTGTTTATGAGTACACCATCGCTATTCTTCAGTTTCAGTATCATTTGTCTTTCTGTATTACTGCTCATGGCTGCTGATTTAAATCCTTTGTTTTCCCTTAATGCTTGTTCTACTTTTCTTGTGTTAAATCTTCTTATGTCCTCTCTGAGTCTCTTTCTAATGGCTTTGCATAACTCAGTATACTCAATTTTCTCCCTGTCAGTGTTTTTCTTGCTCTTCATTTGTCATCTTTGGTTCATCATGACAAGTGTTTCTTGACTAATTTTTTCTTCTTTGAATTTCTGTTTCCCTATAGGTTTCTTGGGCTTTATCACTTTCAGAAAGTTGTAATGTTCCTCGTCGATATCTTGGTCCTGAGCAGTCTGCAGAAGCTCAAACTTGTTCTTAAGTTCCAGTACATACTGCTTTTTCTCCTCCTCTGTTATTTCAAAGACCTTTGTATTATTTACTCGAGTCAGTTTTTTCCTTTCCTACATCTATATCAAGTGTACATCTTACCATTCTGTGATCCACTTAGGCCTAAACCTTGAATAATATTTCTTAGTTGGTATGTAAAGCCTAGTAGCTTCCAAGATAAGTTCTTTGAATGCTTCTCATTTTGAATTTGCTGTTGGTAACATCATCAGTTGGTCCCACTGTATAGAATTTAAATAATGTCTCAGCTGCTATAATGATCAGCATATCAGGAGCAGAAAATGCAAAATTATGTTCAGACTGCTATCACTGATTTCTTAAAATGGAATAATTTGGTATGATTAATACAATATGTAAACAATAAATTTTACATATATGACATAATATATACTGTATATGTATGTTTGTATTTTCATCGCTTTCCTATTGATCTGTTTAATTTCCAATACTGAACAGTATAATTTTGATTTTTAGTGAGTAGTTAGTTAGTTATTTGGTTTTTAGGAGCATTAGCAACTAAGGCCATATTGCTCCGGGGATATGCGGTGGTCATTCTCTGACCTTTCTGCATCCTCCGTATTTGGTGGTCACGGGCTCGAACTCTGGTCTAATCAAGAAGCATGTGCTACACACTACTGCTCCTGCCCACCTGGCTACGGAGGCGCCCAAGAGTAACTAAGTAAAGCTTAAATTAACTTGGAAAATCCAAAAATTTGACCATGGGAACACACATTCCCTTATAACAAGTAAATGTACGTAAGCAGGGCACCGAATGCCATTTTGGTACACCACTGTTATAACTGTACTTTTCCAAGAAAACTAATTTGTCACTGTAATATAGTCATATAATCGTTTTATAAAAAATTTCTTCTTTGAACTGAGAGATTAACTTAGAAGATTAATAGTAATCATATTATTCTTTTGATTACACT
The DNA here is from genome assembly GCF_048544385.1 of Mastigoproctus giganteus. Lineage (NCBI taxonomy): Eukaryota > Metazoa > Arthropoda > Arachnida > Uropygi > Thelyphonidae > Mastigoproctus > Mastigoproctus giganteus. The sequence goes on from NC_143576.1 coordinate 167,747,304, forward strand.
ATTAAAAACTTCACTGAATATGTGATCTCTTCACTCTTCAGTTTGAAGAAACTTTTATGAGCTGTTACACTTCCATGAATGTTTGCTATATAATTGGAAAGTTATTATTTACATAGAGGTGGACCTTTATATAATGAAATCGATCGTTACTTTGAAAAAATTTGTTAAAAAGAAATTTCATTATAAAGAAATATCACCTTTTTAATGTTCAGAAATATAGTAAAAGATGGATAATAAATCAGAAAAGTGGGAATGAATAAATTTTCTAATGTTTTAAAACAATTAATTTATTAATACATACATATTAAGAAATAACTACTTACAGGATGTGCACAAAATATATTAGTACACTCGATTTTATTGTACATCATTCATAAAAATTTTCACATCTGTGTTAACACTCAGAAATATATTTTCTGACACATTTTCTTCATATTAAAGGCCTCAATGCAAAGTTTCAACTACTGCCAACATTTCATGTTTGGAAAGTTTAATACTACCCTCATTTTCACCCAATTCATCATTGATACTGTCACTAGTTCTTTGAATACTCTCCAAAATGTTAGAGTCGCTCAAATATTCAACTGTTATGACATCATTATCAACTCTTAAAAATTCATCAAGAACAATTTCTCCACTGATCAAATCTCTTGCTTGGAGTTCTGTCCAAGATTGCTCAATATTTATAGTAGTTCATTTCTCTCAATCACTGGTAATTGGCATTTTAGCAAAATCTGCTTTTGTGAAACAATTCTGAATTGTTGTTTCTGTCACATCTTGATTCCACACTTTCACCAACTCTGATATGCTCTTCCGCAAATTATAAGAGAATCTATACGTTTGTCAGTTTTTATTCTCAGTATCATTTTTGTCAGTATGTGCCTTCAGTAGTGCATTTTCTAATTCTTATAATGCCTTGGTCCACTGGCTGTAGTTTAGATGAGGTATTCAGAGGGAAGAAAATAAGCGTCACAATTGTAAGTTTTGAAATTATTAAGTGAAAGTGGGCAGGGCAGTTGTCGACAATCAATGCGATTTTTCTGGGGGGGGGGGAGATTGTCATCTTTCTATCAAAATTTAAAATCAACTGTTCAAAAATTTCACTTGTCATCCAAGCTTTTTTGTTGTAGTCAAATTCTAACAACTTTACTCCTTTTAAATATCGGGGTTGTTTACTTTTGCCTATTACCAAAAGCTCCGGTTTTTCATTACTAACCATATTTGCACCAACCAAGATTGTAATTCACTCCTTACTATTTTTACCGCCTAAACATTTATCACCTTTAAAAATTAGGAAAACATTTAAAAAAATAGACTTATTTCATCGATGTTGAATGTGAATTTCCTAACAATAAAAAAACTACGAATAACATTAGAAATGAATTGAATCACAAGATTGCAAAATTAGGAATAAAGCCAGATGTTCTCTCGAAATTAAGTTTCGTCACTGATCAAGGAACTAATATTATGTGTGCTCTTCAACAGTCTGTAATACTGAATTGCAGCTTTCACATAATAAACACAATATTATGAAATACTTTCAAAGAAAATTACCTGAAAGAAACTCTACCACTCATTAAATTACTTACAGGTGAAGTTAAAGACATTGTAACATATCTGAAGCAGTCTGGTCTCATTCATCATCGGGAAACCACTGTTCATCAAGAGTGCAATACTCACTGGAATAGTAGAATTGACCCATACACTAATGAGCCAAAACATTATGACCCCTACCTAATATGATGTTGGTCCTCCACGTGCAGCCAAATCATCTTGTACCTGGCGAGGCATGGACACTACAAGATTTCTAAATGTGTCTTGTGGTATCTGGTACCAACACATAACCAGCAGATCCTTTAACTCCTGTAAGGTCCGTGGTTGAGATGCCGCAGATTGGAGTTGCTGTTCCAACACAAACCATAGATGCTCGATGGGATTGATGTCTGGGGAATTTGGAGACCAGAGCAATATCTGGAAGTCTTCCTCATGGTCTACGAACCAGTATCAAACAATCTGGGCAGTGTGGCATGCCACATTAAAGACAGCACCGCCAGAGGGAAACACCGTTGCCATGATAGGGTGTACCTGGTCGGCAATGATGTTTAGGTAGGTGGTAGACATCAGATTTCCCGGCACATGGATGAATGGACCCAAGGTATCCCAGCAGAACATCACCCAAAGCATGACACCACTGCCACGGGCTTGTTTTCATCCCACAGTGCATCCAGGCGCCATCGCTTCCCTAGTAAATAACGCACACATACCCAGCTGTCCACATGGTGCAACAGGAAACATGATTCATCAGACCAGATGACCTTGTTCCAATCACTCAAAGTCCAGTTTCGATGCTCACGTGCCCATTGTAGGTGCTGTCACCAGTGAACAATGGTTAGTTAGCATGGGCACTTGGAGCGGCCTGTGGCTACGCAGCCCCATTTTCAGCAGGGTTCAATGTACTGTGTGTTGTGATACATTACTCCCGTCTAGGACTCACAATACCGGTCAAAATCTTAATACCGGTATTTCAGTATTTTTAATTTATGAAACCGGGATACCGGTATTCCAAAAAAAAAAACATTTTTTAACAATAAATTTTGATGCAATAAAGTATGGAAAAAACAAGTAATTACTCGAATTCACATTTTAAATCAAACTTTTATTACAATAATAAATATTCTAGCAAAAATTATTAAATATACAGTTATTCTAAAAACAAAAAAATAAGCAACCACACTGCCTGTCTGAATAAAGTGAGCTCTTAAGAAACTCAGTAGTTTAAACTGGATCTAATTTTGGTACATATTTAATTAGCGGCAGAAAACATCCTTTTGGATTCTGTGCTGGTTGGTGTTTGTACTGAGATAGTCGTAGACAAGTTGCAGTTTAATCCCCCCTTATTCCCTCATCTTCAAAAAATTTTATTTACTTTTTGACTTTTTATGGCGCTATATCCGTATTAACGAAAGAAAGGGACTAAAGGTTAAGCTTGGTGAGAAAACCAAATCTAAGTTGTGGGGGAGGGTATTTATTCATTTATTAATTTTTATTTCCCTACGTTTTAGTATCGCCATCAGTGGCCATTGTTATGATTTTCGTACAGCAGCTCCCCTCAAACACTAAGCCCCACAAGCTACCTGACTGCATTAAAAAATGAGAATTTCCAGGAGCTGAAGGACATCTCCCCCCATACACGAGTATATATTATTAATATTATTATTATTATTAATATCCATATGATGCAAGGAAGCCTGAGGCTTATGCCGCACCAGGAAAAAAAAAAAAAAATTCCCGAGTAACCCTGAGAGAGAGAGAGAGAGAGAGAGAGAGAGAGAGAGAGTCAAAAGTAGAAGGGAATCACCAAGAAAGAGAAGAATGATGATATCCAGCTCAGGACCCTGGGTGTGCCAAGCCCATACTCACTAGATGTGAGCCCCCGGGGTAATTGTATATCATATATATATATATATATATATATATATATATAATATATACGAGCTGTCAGTTTCTCAAGAGCAACGATACAAATATAAAACAAAAGTCATTTATCATACAAATCTACTTACAATACATAACTGGTGTTCATTTATATCTAATCTATTCATTTCTCTCATTTAATCTGTTAATACATGCTATCATTTCCATAAAATTTCTCTCAAATGACAACCTCAACTCTCTCTGCAGCTTCAAACACTAAACTAATTCAATCTAATCATCAATATCAATTCTCTTCACAACTTCAATCCATAAGTTGCTAACTTAATGCTAACAATTCCATGTAATCTCTCTTAATTTAGCAATATCAATTTTCTTTACAACTTCAACCAATAAACCAACTCAATACTAAACATTTCTTTATTTCTCGTGTTTCTTCAACTTCAACCTTACTCTAAAATAATCTCCCACTTTATCTAAGTACCACTTCCAAAACAACACAGTTCAGAGGACTTACTTTCCTTCTCTTTCATGGTGGGATTCCTTTGTGTGGGTTCCTTCCACAGAGTGCAGTAATCTCTCTCTCTCTCTCTCTCTCTCTCTCTCTCTCTTCTTAGTTGAACTCTGCATCTCTGCTGTATAACTCTTCCAGTACTGTCTTATTTTGGGATTTCGAGAACAGTTCTCTGTTAATACTGAAGGAAATTACCACAGCAGTAGTAGAAGCCAGGGCACTATCTGACTGGATTGTTATTCAACTTTCAGATTAACTTCTAGCACAGGAACATGCCTGGTGGATCCCTTCACTATATAGCTGGGCACTCCCAGAACTGGACCCGAAGTGAATCCAGAACTACCACTGGAAGTCTGCAACCCCTCCGAACAACAACCACAAACCCCTCTTTTGGTGCGAGCACCTTATTTATTTCCTTCTCAGTTATTTATTTATTGAATTGATTGCAAGTTACAATTGCCACTTCTACTACTTTTTTATACACAAGCTTATGTGCAAATCCCAGAGGGGTTTGCGTATTTATGTATCTCTCCCTATCTCATTTAAACCTGAACCAATCATGGTGTTATTCTTTAAACTCGCTCTTCTTCCTTTGGTGGGAAAAACAGAATAATTTTCCCACTCAACGAAATGCTTTCATCTTTTACCTCAAGATCACCTGTTCACAATACCTTTGAACTGCTCCATACCGACACCTATTCCCAAAATGCACTAAGTGTCGCATCCTCAAGTAGCAGTATAATAGAGGGATTAAACTATTGTTCAGAAGCTTTTAATTTTAAAATTAAAAGCTTCTGAACCTGCCATACCATTGTTCGCTATATTCCTTAATTATTCCATATTCCTTAATTGCACTACCAGGCCTACTGCCACTAATGGAAATATTTCCGTGATGATGTTTTCGTTATTCCTTATGCTTTACTTCCACACACACTATACTTACTAAGAGAAATATATTTGCAAGATTTTATGTCTTACAGTTTCATGATGTTTTCAGGTTTCCATTGCATTTTTACTGTGTATAACAATCCCTCATTTGCAAATTCAGCAATATTAATGATTTATTGTTGTTGATTTTATAACTTTAGGTGAATAAATCAAAGACAATTATTTTTTAAATTAGTACCAAAAAATCGGTATTTTTGTATCAATACCAGGATTTGAATAGCGGAAAAAAATGACCGGGATCCTGGTATTCGGGATCATGGAATCTCAGTATTGTAAGCCCTACTCCTGTCACCAGCATTCCAATTACCGGCGAGTTGCACCATGGTCGCCCTTCTGTTATCACATACCATCCAGAGGAGCCTTCACTCACCTCAAGCATCGATAAGCTGTGGTCATCCAACACCTCGCCGGCGGTTCGTGGCTTTCCCCTCCTTGGACCACTTTCAGTAGGTACCAACCATGGCTGACCATGAACATCCCACCAGCCGTGCCGTTTCGGATATGCTCTGACACAGTCTTCTGGCCATTACAATTTGGCCTTTGTCAAACTTGCTTAAGTCCGCTGCCTTTCCCATTTGAAGAACAAGAGTAACACTGATTAACGGAGCTCAGTATCAGGTGTTTTTTATACCATGTCCTGACCCACGCACGTGCCATAGTTCACCTGCAGTTGCTTCGATTTGCATATTGACTTGATGGTCATAATGTTTTGGCTCATCGGTGTATGAATCATTTGATGTCAACTATGATGGCATTACAAATATTCTCATTGAATGTCAGGAAGAAGAGAGAATGGAGAAGAGAGAACAAGACAGCCTTAAAATGCTGATTAGTTTGCTGAAACTATTTAAAGAAGCTTCAATACAACTTGAAGGTGATGCATGTCCAATGTCGCAGATTGTTTTGCCAATAAGATTTAGCCTGTTGAATTACCTGACAATTTCAGTTTCTGACCATAATGATCAGATTGAACAAAAAAATAAAGGTTGTCAACTTTTAAATGAAAAATTTACCATACATAAATTAGACAGAATCATATCACTCCTATGGCCAAATTTCCACCAGTTAAAGATATTGTTAGATCAAGAAAAATGAGAAACAATAGAGGGTGTATGAGATTTAATAGAAGAATATAAATGTGATGAATAGTCACTATCCTCAATAACAACAATGCCAAAAACAACACCAGTACATTTAGATGAGTGTAGCAATGACAACGAGGAACTTGTTGTAAAGATAGTGAAAATGCTGAAGCAATGATAAATGAAGATGACGAGATTGATAAATATATGCATGTTGATGTGATGGGCCATGTTCAATCCAATGACCTATTAGAGTGGTGGAAAAATCATGAAGTTGAAATCAGATATTTTTCTAAAGTGGCTAGGCATGTACTTTGTGTTCCTGCCAATAGTGCAAGCTCCAAAAGAAATTTTAGCGCAGTCAGATTAGCAGTGCAAGAGCGTTGAACCAATTTAAGTACTGACAGTGTTGACTCTATTTTATTTGTGCATAACAATTTGTAAAGAGGTGGTGGCTGGTAGAGGTGGACATCGATATTCATTTTGGAATTATATTAAATATGGTAAATCGAAAATTTATTACATTTTCTTTTTTTTTAAATTAATATTGAATTTTGAATCTGAAAGTTTATTTTTTTATTATTATGAAACTTCAGAAATATGCTAGTGATTTTATTTATATAAAAAGTTTCAGCTGGGCTGGGATAAAAATTGCTTTAGGTGGGTAATGAATTTGAAAAACAAATTCCGGCTAGGGTCAGGTCAGGCCGTCTATTCTTTGAGCCGGGCCAGGTAAAAATAAAAAATGTAAGCACATACAAACTTCTAGCAGGTGTGACTAATTAATGAATACATATACACCAGAGATGGTGTCAACAACAACAACAGCAAAAAAAAAAAAAAAAAAAAAAAATCATAAATACTCACTTTGCATACATACAGGTTGCCACCAGTACCCTGTATATCTATTAAATTCTTCTTGTGTGACATATGGAGGTATACCAGCAGAGCCAGGGTCATTAATTATACTAGAAGTGCCTATAAGGAAACTCTGTTATAAGTAATGTTAAAGGCAACACAGTAACACAGAAACAAAATGAACTGCAAAATTCAAAAAAGGAAGTCTAGATTAAGTAAATTTTAGATTTTAGTAAATAAAATCTAAAAATATCTGCATAATAAAATTTGTTATAAGCTCTACACAATGTATACCAAAAAATTAAATTTTAATTTAATTTAACAAACAGCAATGTTAATGACAAAAAAAAAAAAAAACACCCAACATCATAATTTATATTTTCCAAATATATATTTATATTTTTTCCCCCAAAATTTTCTAACTTTTACAATGATATTAGTAATATTTACGTAGCAATAGAGAAGGACAAAAATTAATAGAACTTTCACAGACCTGAATGGGGGGTTTACATGCTTAATATTACTGATTATTGAGCAACTGAACACTGACTCCCTAGAGTTCCCTCCAATCAGTCATGAGAGGCACCTATGGCATTTACTTGTAAAGTATATCTGGTATGCCTGGCTTTGAGCATGTTCATATTGAATATTAATGCTTATTCAGAAAGCACATCTAATACACTTGGCTTTAAGTGCATTCATATTTTTATATATCTTATTCAAAATATCTGTATACATATATTTTTTTAAACTACTGTATCTGCATTTTTATTACTCAGTGGCTCTTATATCTCGTCAGGAGTTCGCAAACTTACCTAACCCACAAAATGATAAATGAATTTGTGTGATGCCCCAAATAAAACTAAATAATCATTATGGGTTAGAGCTGGGCAAAAGAAATAAATAAACATACTACTTAATTTTAATAATTAAAATTTAATCTATATATCAAATAGAACAAAGTTAGAAGCTTATAACTTTATAAAAGAAAACTGTTTCATTAGAAATGAACAAAACACAATCAAATTTCAAACGTGAGGCAAATTTTTAAAAATTCTGTGATGGTCATTCTGTCAAGAGAGTTGCGATTCACACTTTAAGAAAGAACCCCTATATTAGGCAGTACAACATCAGAAAGGCAGCAAAAAAAATAAACCATGCAACTCTGGCTCTGGGCATGAGGACCTACTTAATGCATATTATGATTATGTAACTTTAGCAGGCAAGGCTAGTGTATAAACAAGCACTAATTGAAATTTTTTCCTTCTGATCATTGCCTCTTGCCACAAAGAAAAATATCAGTGTTCCAAAAAGAAAGAATATTTTGCAATTCACAGTTACATGAAAATATATAAAAAAGTTGTAAAAGGAGCTAAAGTAAATAGTCTCACTGATGGATATGTTATTGAAATAACAGTGAAAGTTACTGCAAAAAACATTAAAGCAATATCATGTTAAATATGATGTATTTGAAGAGAAAGGTGAAGCAAATGAAAAGAAAAATGTTTGTTTGTTATTTGGTTTTTAGAAGCATTAGCAACTAAGGCCATATTGCTCCGGGGATATGCGGTGGTCATTCTCTGACCTTTCCGAAGAAAATTGTAAAATGCCACAAAGAGCCAAATCAGACAATGGTGTCAGCCACTTCAGAAGTAAATTGCCTGAATCTGGGTTTCCTATAATCAGTTTTTTATAGGGGTGGGCTCTGTGGTGTGTTTATAAAATTTTGAAGTTTTGTAACAATGCAACTATGTACACCAGTTACTTCCATTTGCCCAGATTAAGAACCTGAAGGGGCATAGATTCAAATTGAAGAAAGACAGTTGTAGAATAGATGTGCGAAAGCTTGCCTTTAGCCAGTGGGTAGCTGATGGCTAGAACAGACTTCCATCTGTTGTTGTGGAAGTTGATAGCTTAAATAAAATTTAAGGCTGAACTAGGCCTCCGTAGCCAAGTGGTTAGGAGCAGGAGTGCAGTAGCACAATCTCTTTGAGTAGACCAGGGTTCAAGCCCCTAACTGCTAAATACGGTCGATCTCCCAACCCGCACTGGATCAGCGTGGCAGATTAAGGATTGAAAATGCCAGAACGTTATCAAATTGTAGCAGGGTGATTAATGATTTTGTAATCACTGAGAGCAAAGTGGAGGAGAAATTGTTGAAGTTAAACATAAGAAAGGCACTTGAAGGTGGATAGGATCTATCCAATTATATCAAAGAAGGAGGCAAAGGAAATAAGCAAACCGTTAGCCACAATTATGAGAGCATCCTTGGACTCAAAGGAGGTCCCCACAGACTGGACATGTGCAAATGTATCCCCAATTCAGAAAGGGGGATTGAAGGGTGACACGAGTAATTACAGACGAATTAGTTTAACTTCTGTTCCGGGTAAAATAATGGAGTCACTAATTAAGGATGCATTACAGGATCATCTAGACAAGACTGCAGCAATAATTCACACACAGCATGGGTTTGTCAAGGGAAAGTCTTGTTTGACAAATTTGATTGGCTATAATGATGTGGTTAGAAAGGAACTGGATGCAAAAAATAATTTTGCTATCATATACTTGGATTTCAGGAAAGCTTTGGACACTTGAGCAGGGAAGACTACTGTACAAGGAGTGGAATGGTATTAAGGGTAAGTTGCTACAATGGATAAAAGGATGGTTGAGTGGGAGAAGACAGAGGGTGGTAATCAATGGGCACTGCTCTTCATGGACTAATGTTATTAGTGGAGTCCCACAGGGTTCAGTGTTGGGTCCACTGTTGTTTTGTATATTTATTAATGATACTGATGAAGATATATCAGGCTTAGTGTCAAAGTTTGCAGATCATACAAAGGTTGGCAGGGTTGTTACTAACAGTAATGGCAATGTGCTACTGCAACAGGATCTAGAAAATTTTGGAAGATGGGCTGAGAAGTGGCAACTGAAATTTAACATTGGCAAATGCAAAGTACTGCATATGGGTAGAAGTAACACCAGAGAAACATCCCAACTGTGTGATACTACACTTAGGATGGTAGAAAATGAAAAAGACCTGGGAATAATTGTGCAGTCAGATATGAAGTTTTCTGAGCAATGCAGACAGGCTGCCAGAGCAGGTCACAGAGTTTTGTCAATAATATACAGGAATTTTGCTAACAGGGAAAAGGAGGTGATTGTCCCTCTGTATAAGGCAATGGTCAGGCTACACCTTGAGTACTGCATACAGGTCTGGAGGCCTCATTTTAGGAAGGATGTAGATTTGCTTAAGCGTATACAGAGAAGGGCAACAAGATTGGTGAGGGGAATGAAGGGATCCTCTTACCAAGAGAGGCTTAAGTTCTGCAAATTGCAGCGGCTGGAGACTAGGCACCTGCGAGTTGATCTCACTGAGGTGTATAAGGCCTTGAATGGGTTGAGCACACTGAATTCTGATGGGATTCTTTCACTTGTTCAGATTACGAACCAAAGGGAGGCATAGATTCAAATTGAGGAAAGACAGATGTAGAATAGATGTGCGGAAATTTGCCTTTAGCCAGCGAGTGGTTAATTGCTGGAACAAACTTCCATCTGTCATTGTGGTAGTTGATAGGTGAAATAAATTTAAGGAGGAACTGTACAAACATTTAGAGGGAATGGTTGTGTGATTTTTTTTTTTTTTTTTTTTGGCTGATGCTACATAAGCTGATACGCTTGCTTTCTTGCATCACATGCCACAATTACTACTGCTATTATAAAGTGGTTCTTCAACAGGTCATGGTCATCATGAAGCTCTTACAATAAAGAAGGCAGAATGTATGGGCAAAATACTAATGCTTATAATATTAAGGATACAATATTTAATTACTGGGAGACTTGCCCGGAAAGGAGGAGACACACAACATCAAAAAATTCTTAAATGACAAAAACCCAGAATTGAAATTTTTGTAAAAACACTTAGAAGAGCAGGTGGGAAAAAAAGTAAATAAAGAAAATGCTGAATGCAAGTTGTAGAATAACTGTACACAAAAAAGAGGCTAAAAATCAGTAATGAACAGAATGTTCCCAAATTTATTTTTTAACGAAAAATCCAAACACCAAAGATATTATTAAGTCAGTCCTCGTATAGCACGATAGTTGTGTTCCTAGAAACCTTCATGCAATGGAAAATTGTGCAATATAAACAACAGGCCCTATCGGAAAAATAGGGTTATGTGCCGACCACCCAAGATTGAACACACATTTGTAACCAAAACATTACCAAACACAATAATTAATCGTAATAAAATACTTACGTATTTTATTACGATTAATTATTGTGTTTGGTAATGTAGTTGTTGTAATGTTTGGTAATGTAGTTGTTGTAGTGTTTGGTAATGTAGTTGTTGTAGTTTGGTAATGTAGTTGTAGTTGTAATAAAATATGTGAGTATTTTATTACAACTACAACTATTATTTAATAAAATATTGCTAATGCTTTTGCTTCTATCATAAGCAAACTTGTTTTTAACATTAGCATTAGTAGAGGCATTTGATGCAAGAAAGCAAGCTTATGCAGCATCAGTCAAAAAAATTAAAGTAAAATAAATAAATAAAAAATAACCACTTCCACTTCACCCCTCTGTTCGTTCGAAATACCTGTCCAGCCGAGCCTTAAACTTATTTAGACTATCAACTTCCACGACAAGGGATGGAAGTCTCTTCCACCTACCAACCACCCACTGGCTAAAGGCAAATTTCCGCACATCTATCCTACATCTGTCTTTCCTCAATTTGAATTTATGCCCTCTCAGGTGATTATTCTGAGCAAGAGGAAGAATCCCATCAGCATTGAGCATACTCAAACCATTCAAGGCTTTATACACCTCTATCAGATCACCTCGCTGCTGCCTAGTCTCCATTAGCATTAGTATAGGCATTTGATGCAAGAAAGCAAGCTTATGCAGCATCAGCCAAAAAAAAAAAAAAAAAAAACCCCACTTCCACTTCACCCCTCTGTTCGTTCAAAATACCTGTCCAGCTGAGCCTTAAACTTATTTAGGCTATCAACCTCCAGCACAAGGGATGGCAGTCTGTTCCACCAACCAATCAACCACCCGCTGGCTAAAGGCAAATTTCCGCACGTCTATCCTACATCTGTCTTTCCTCAATCTGAATTTATGCCCTCTCAGGTGATTTTTCTGAGCTAGAGGAAGAATCCCATCAGCATTGAGCATGCTTAAACCATTCAAGGCTTTATACACCTCTATCAGATCACCTCGCTGGTGCCTAGTCCCCAGACACTGTAATTTGCAAAACTTAAGCCTTTCTTCGTAAGAGCACCCCTTTGTTCCATTCACTAATCTTGTTGCCCTTCTCTGTACTCGTTCCAGCAGCTCTACATCCTTCTTGAAATGAGGCCTCCAGACCTGTATACAGTACTCTAGGTGTGGCCTGACCATTGCCTTATACAATGGAATAATCACCTCCTTATCCCTGCTGGAAAAATTCCTGTATATCATTGACAATACTCCATGAGCTACTCTTGCAGCCCGTCTGCACTGTCAGAGAACTTCATATCTGCCTGCACAATCACCCCCAAGTCCCTTTCATTCTCTACCACTGTCACTGTAGTACCACAGAGTTGATACGTTGCTCTGGGGTTGCTGTTTCCCATGTGTAGTACTTTACATTTGTCAATGTTAAACTTCATTTGCCACCTCTCAGCCCATCTGCTCAACCTTTCCAGATCCTGCTGCAGCAGCATAGTGTCAGTAGTATCCTTGACAACCCTGCCAACCTTTGTGTCATCTGCAAACTTGGACATTAAGCTTGATATACCATCATCAATATCATTTATAAATACAGAAAACAATAATGGACCCAACACTGAGCCCTGAGGGACTCCACTAATAACATTAGTCCACGATGAGCAGTGTCCATTGATTACCACTCTCTGTCTTCTCCCCCTCAACCACCCCTTTATCCATAGCAGCAATTTGCCTCCAATGTCACACTGCTCCAATTTGTGTAGCAGTCTTCCATGTGCCACAGTATCAAAAGCCTTTCTAAGATCCAAGTATATAATATCAAAGTTATTCCCTGCATCCAGTTCTTTTGTGACTGCATCATAGTATCCAATCAAGTTGGTCAGGCAAGACTTCCCCTTAACAAAACCATGCTGTGTCTGAGCTATAACTGAAGTCTTGTCTAAATGATCCTGCAGTGCTTCTTTAACCAGTGCCTCCATTAATTTTCCTGGAACAGAAGTTAAGCTCACAGGTCTATAATTACTTGTGTCAGCCTTTGATCCTCCTTTGTGAATTGGGGTCACATTTGCACATTTCCAGTCTATGGGTACCTCCCCTGAGTCCAAGGAAGCTCTCATAATTATGGCTAAGGGTTTGCTTACTTCCTTTGCTGCCTCCTTTAATATAACTGGATAGATCCCATCCACCCCGGGTGCCTTTCTTGTGTTTATCTTCAACAGTTTCTCCTCCACTTTACTCCCAGTTATTTCAAGATTCTGCAGCTTACTGCTAGAGTTGAATACACCTCTGGCATTCCCCTTGCTGAATAACTCCTCATGTGTGAATGTCGATGCAAAATATTCATTTAGTTTGTTAGCTACCTGAGCAGGATCATCAACAGTTAACCCATCAATATCAAGTGGACCAATCTGATTCATCCCCTTCCTTCTAGAGTTTACATAAGTAAAGAACTCTTTGCTGTTTTTCTTTGCATCCCTTGCCAAGGATTTCTCGTAATCTGCCTTCGCCTGCCTAACCTCCTTTGTAACTTGGTTGCATATCAACTTGTATCTATCATAGGCTTCTGTGTCATGTGTTAATTTGTAAGTATCCCATGCATTTTTCTTCTCTGCCATATGCCTCATTAGTTCATCTGACATCCATTTTGGCCTAAACCTTGAACAATATTTCTTAGTTGGTATGTAAAGCCTAGTAGCTTCCAAGATACGTTCTTTGAATGCTTCCCATTTTGAATTTGCTGTTGGTAACATCATCAGTTGGTCCCACTGTATAGAATTTAAATACTGTCTCAGTCCATCGTAGTCACCTTTACGGAAGCAATAACCCTTCCCTTTACCCCTAATGGTAGTTACCTCTTTCAGTAAATCCCACTTCAGCACACTGTGATCACTGCCACCTAGTGGTTCATTTATCTGCAGATTCTTAACGCATGAAGAATCACTGCTGATAATCAAATCAAGAGTATTACTCCCTCTAGTTGCCTCCCGAACATGCTGATGTAGAAAACAATCATCCAATAAATCCACAAAAGCCCTGCTAGTGCGTGAGTAACCAGCCCCCAAATTCCAGTCAATAACTGGGAAATTAAAATCTCCCATTATAAGACTCTCTGATTTACTGGCCCACTCTATTTCCCTGTACAGTTCCTTATTATACTCATCAGAGTCATTAGGCCTATAGCACACTCCTACTCTCAATTTTGATCTCCCAATGCTTATGTCACACCAAACTGACTCAACACTGCACTGTCCAGCGATGTCGACTGGCTTCACTTCCTTGGTTTTTATGTGTTTCTTAAATAATAGCATAACCCCTCCCCCCTTCCTATCCTGTCTATCCTTTCTGTAGACGTTGTACTCCCCAAATTGCAGTTCTGCATCCCTTATATCTGTATGACACCACGTCTCTGATATCCCAACAATATCTGCCTTTGATGTTTTGAGCAATACCTCAAATTCATCAAATTTATTTACTAAACTCCTAGCATTGGTGTACACGCAAGTATACCTGGCACCTGTTTCTATTCTTAGCTACCCTAACACAACCCATGTGTTTACTTATACTGCAATGGCTCCCAGCAGTCTCTGAAATACCATGCATCTTGTTTTTCAGGCTTCTGCTCATTCTAATAGAAGCAGTGCAAGAATCTCTTTCACCTCTGCCAGTGGCTACTGTCAATCTATTGGTCTTTGTCTCCCCCCAAGCTAGCAGTTTTCCGACCCACCTAACACTGCCTCGATAGCATCAGCAAATATTCTTGCACCCTTTCTATTTAAGTGTATCTCATCCCTGTAGAAGCAATCTCTCCTGTTAACAAGTACAGTCCGGGCTGAAAAAAATTCTACCCCTTGAGCCTTGCACAATCTTTCCAGGGCCGAATTGATCAACAAGGCTCTCATCATATACTCCCTCCTATCGTGTCTGGGCAGAATTGCAGACACTTTCAAATTCAACCCTAATTCTCGGCTTTTGTTCAACAGTGACCTGTACTTGTTAAGTAATTCTGCCGGTCTCCTACTCTTAATATTATTCGTGCCAACGTGTACAACTATATCACCTTTTGTGCCCTTAAAAGATGATATTCGCTCTACAACGTCATCAACCTTTGCCCCTGGCAGACATACCCTGGTCCTGTTCCACCTATCTTTTTTTACAAAGCATGTTCCCCGTTTCCCTGACAATAGAGTCGCCAACAACTACTAGTTCCTTCGGGACCAGCGCATTCTGCCTTGGGGTTGTGTCTGTGTCACGCGATGCCCAAGTGCAAGCTCTGGCGTTGATGTGGGCAGCTGAGAGCTTGATGGGCCCCTCAATTTAGTTTCTTCGAGGGCATCCACCCTGTCCTTCAAGCTCTCATATAGGCCCACAAGAACGCCGAGTTGTTGCCTGATATCGATACACTCCTTGCATCGCGCACACACAAAGACATCCCCCTTGGCAATATCATGTCCCGTACCTGATTGCTCTGCAAACATCAAGCAAACAGTGCATTTTATAAGGCTGTGAGTCAGAGGACAACTGCCCCCCTCAGTTCTGCTCTGAGCCACAGCACTTCCATTAGCTTGAGCCTTTTGCTTTGCTGCTCTAGTCTGAGTCATGATTCTATTAATTTATTAATTAATTATAATTAATTAATATGTATACAGTAAAGTATACAGGTGCATGTAAAGTATACATGCACCTGTTCTTCCTCTTAGCCACCGTAACACAACCCATGTGTTTACTTGTACCCCAATGATTCCCAGCAGTCTCTGAAATATCCTGCATCTTATTTTCCAGGCTGCTGCTCATTCCAATAGAAGCAGTGCAAGAATGACTTTCTCCTCTGCCAGTGGCTACTGTTAATCTATTAGTCCTTGTATCCCCCCAATCTAGCAGTTTTCCGACCCTCCTAACACTGCCTCGATAGCATCAGCAAACATTCTTGCACCCTTTCTATTTAAGTGTATCCCATCCCTGTAGAAGCAGTCTCCCCTGTTAACAAGTACAGACCAGGCTGAAAAAAATTCTACCCCTTGAGTCCTGCACAATCTTTCCAGGGCCGAATTGATCGACAGGGCTCTCATCATATACTCCCTCCTATAGTGTCTGGGCAGAATTGCAGACACTTTCAAATTCAACCCTAATTCACGGCTTTTTTTCATCAGTGACCTGTACTTGTTAAGTAATTCTGCCGGTCTCCTACTCTTAATATCATTAGTGCCAACGTGTACAACTATATCACCTTTTGTGCCCTTAAAAGATGATATCCGCACTACAACGTCATCAACCTTTGCCCCTGGCAGACATACCCTGGTCCTGTTCCACCTATCCTTTTTACAAAGTATGTTTCCCATTTCCCTGACAATAGAGTCACCAACAGCTACTAGTTCCTTTGGGACCAGCGCATTCTGCCTTGGTTGCTGCTGCTGTGTTGCGCGATGACCAAGTGCAAGCTCTGGCATTGGTGTGGGCAGCTGAGAGCTTGATGGGACCCTCACTTGTAATCCTTCGAGGGCATCCACCCTGTCCTTCAAGCTCTCATATAGGCCCATAACAATGCTGAGTTGATGCCTGATTTCCTTACACTCCTTGCATCGCGCACATACAAAGACATCCCCATGGCAGTATCATGTCTCATACCTGACTGCTCCGCAAACATCAAGCAAATAGTGCATCTTAAAAGGCTGTGATTCAGAGGGCAACTGCCCCCCTCAGTTCTCCTCTGAGCCACAGCATTCCCATTAGCTTGAGCCTTTCGCTTTGCTGCTCTGGTTTGAGTCACTTTCTTATTGATTTTATTGATTTACTTTCAATAAAAATTTCAATTTCAGTACAAAATTAAATCCTAAACTTGTATCCCAACACAGTTATAAAGCTATATTTATGTTTCAGTAACAAGTGTTATCCACGAAATCTAAGAGTGTTATCTACAAAATATTTGTTTCAGTAACGAATGTTATCTACAAAATCCCTTTATATAACTTCCGTATCAAGTTATGTATTAAATATTTATTTTTACTAATTATTTATATTACGTAACCTAAGTGGTTATATGTATACTTAAAAGTACAATTTAATTGCCAATGAAGTTCGACAAGATTAATAGATTTTACTGATTAATTTTCGCGTAGCAATGGCGGCTATTTACGATCGGTAAACACGTGGATTTGATACCCTTTCCGATACTAAGTAATATCTACAAAATCTCTATCTAAGTTACTTTAAACTTAAGTACCGTAAATAGGAATATAAAGCTACTCTAGAAAATAAGTTAATATGTCAATTTAAACTAATAAAGCAGAAAATAAATCAGAAAAAACTTCTCTGTTCCAAGAGCGGCAGAAAGGCACGTCCGCACAGGCAACCCTCGTCCTCAGACTCCCCAAGTTTTCGGGCATCTTGTATCGACTTCTCTGATGTGACCTTGCTAATTCTTATATAACACTTATAAATGTTTTTGTTTGATTTTCTATCGAAACAGAAGACAGCTGTTCCTTCTCTTCCAAAGTTCTTGCTATGAAAGTTGTTTTTATTTTCTCTGCATTCTTTGAAATTCTCGGCGTTGCCTCATTTAGGTCTGTAGCATGTGCAATATCACATGGTCTTTAATTTCACTCAAAGCGTTTCACAATTTCATATTTTTTCTCTATCGACAGAGGCGGACTGGCCATAAGCCTTACCAGGGGAAACCCCGGTGGGCCGGAGGCCGGTGTGATTTTGGCCATAAACCATAGTATGAGGCCACTATAAATTTTCCCGGGTAAGAATTTTTGATCCAGTCCGCCTTTGTTTATCGATATTGCTTTTCTTTTTCTCTCTTAATCTGCAATATCTTCACCAGGACGCTTCCTTTTCACAACTTAAGTATTTTACTCATTTTTAGAGAATAAAGCACAATTAAACGAGGAGGCACACTTGATACACATAAACAAAGCTGCGTGCAAACAAATAAACAAAGCTGTAGCAACTGAATAAACAACACCATAAAGGCAGAGATACACTATTAACACCTCACATTTTACTAAAGCGCATTTCTAAGCGTTACTACCATAAAACAATAAAAACAATTTCCAGTTGCATTTCTGCTAGTGGAATCTGTTATAAACTGGTAGTAAACTCGATCTAATTGCATTTGCGATTATACCTACCAATAGCTGGAATTGTGTTAGTTTTTACGTTATTATGGTGAAATGTGTTTCCCCTTCACTGATATAAAAAACACATACATTTTCAGAATCTTCTCTTCATTCCTATCGTGTTGTGTTCGACTGCCATTTCTTGTAAACACAAAGGCGAATCATGCATAAGCGAATTCGGTTCGTGTTATATAAGATATCATTCCCCTATTTATAAATCGTGTATGTTCGAATTCGTGAAGTGTCAAGCTTCTTAGTCTACAACCCATGCATGGGTTGAAGACTGAGAAGCTAGAAACACTTGCTAACTTGAACTTCAGTAGACTGCTGGTCAATTTTGGTCGTATATGTGCGAAGAAAAGTTATTCTATAAACTAAAAGCAGAAGGGATAAATGCAAAAGAGAAATAGTTCTGTGAATTTGGAGTTGGACACATATTCAGACTA
Source organism: Mastigoproctus giganteus (assembly GCF_048544385.1). Lineage (NCBI taxonomy): Eukaryota > Metazoa > Arthropoda > Arachnida > Uropygi > Thelyphonidae > Mastigoproctus > Mastigoproctus giganteus. The sequence continues at coordinate 167,765,912 of NC_143576.1, forward strand.
AGTTTTGGAAGTGGCGGAATTACACATGCCAATTCAGAACAAAAGAACAGAGCCCACAAATGTATCTACAGAGAAGACATTTAACAGGAACTGACCTGAGAGAGAGAGAGTAGGGAGACTTTTTAAGAGAAGGTCATTAATTAACCTGACTGCCCTTTTTTGAACAGTCTAGGAGTGGACTTCCGGTTTGTACAGATTCAGTAGTTGTTTAGAAGGAAATCCATTTTTTTGATGCAAATGAAGCAATATTTGTGATGTGCTTAAGACAAGACTGATTATAAGTCTGGTAATCCCCAGCAGATATATGCAATGTTATCTAAAAATGTCAGTGTCATCAAACATGAGCACAGATGCAGTAGACTCTTTTTCGTGAGAAATAAGACGGTAACAGCAGAGACCCGATTATCCGATATAATACAGACCGAGAGAAACTCAGATAATCAAAAGCTCTGATAACATGGAAGGTTTGGTAAATTATTATGAAATAAACTGGATTTGAATACATTAATCTGACGATGTACACTATTTTCAGGTTAGACCTACTTACTGAACATAATGACTTTTAAATTACACAATAAAAAACTTTTAATTTTATTTACAACTGTTTTATTACAAAAAAAAAAAAAGTATAAAAATTACAAGCCATAGAGAACAAAAATGTACACTTACAGTCATTACAGTCATTAGCAACTACACCTTAATATCATATAAAAAATTCCTTAATGGGTTTCTGTTTCATAGAAGCTCCTCGCTTTTTAGCTGCTATATTTTGTAGGTGCCCAAGTAAAAAAATATCGGCGGGCGTGGTACCCTCCTGCTGTACAATATAACGTAAAGCTGACTCAATAATAGCATTTAGACCTTCCGGTGTGTATGTATTTTTTTTTTGTAGTTTCTGTGCACTCTTCATCGTCATCTTCACTTTCATCTTTTTTGTTTGTCAACAAGGTTTACGATCATGTATTTTTTTTTTTTTTTTTTTTTTTGTATTAGTTGTTGGCGCATCAGCTTCTATGGCCATATTGCACCTCCCAGAGTTTTTGCATTTTACTGTGATCCAAGCCCGAGGCAGGAATCGAACCCGCGACCTTTGGGTTGCCAGGCAGGCACTTTACCTACCTGGCTAGCCCAGTCGGCTTGCGATCATGTCATCAGTCATTTCCAGCTGTTCATCAGAATTCATCCACTCTTTAATATCCTCTGTGGGAAGAGTGTCCATTACAGGAAGGTTATTGACTAGTTCTAAAAGGTTTCCTCACCTCTTTCATCTTCATTTGATATCTCGTTGGCTTCATTTTCGGAGCATAAAATATTTTTCCAGTATTTAATAAGAGTAGATGTTTTAACATTGTTCCATGCTTCTGCCAACCAGTAAATAACATCCTTGATGTTTTTTTTTTTTTTTTAAGATTCTCAACAACACTGGTCTCTATTTCAAGATTTTGAAGATGTTTAAAGAGCCATCGCCTGTAGTTGCATTTAAAAGTCTCCAAAACTACTTCATCCAGAGGTTGAAGAAGGGATGTCACATTAGGTGCCAAAAACAGAGATCTGATGTCACCAAAAACTAGTTCACTTTTGTCTGGATGGGATGGAGTACTGTCTAAAATTAAACAAAAATAAACTTCCCCATAATATGGAGAAGTTCCTTTTTGTTCAAATTTTTTTTGTGCTAGGGGCAAATTCTTCATGAAACCATGATTTAGACAAGCTTGAATCCATTCATGCATTTTTTAATTTGCACATTAACAAGCAAACATTTTACATTTTTTAAAGCTTGGGGGTTCTTTCACTCCAATGAGATTTAGTTTAAGCTTATGCCCCTTGATGAATTTGAACGTGCCAGTACTGTCATTTTCTCCTTGCTTTGTTTATAACCAAGAGCTGATTTCTTTCTTCTAGCTGAAAGTGTTTTGGATGGGAACATTTTATATTTCAGGTCTGTTTCATCACAATTGTAAACTTGATCCAAATTCAAATTTTCTTTTTGAAGAATTTTTGCTAATTTGGCATTTTAGCTAATGTTGCGTAAAATTTCTTTCGTACTAGCTGATAATTTTTCCCCAGTGATGTTCAGATTCCTAACTCCAAACCTTTTTTCTCAATGTTCCAACCAACCAACCAATATTTGCAGTAAATTGTTCTTCCTCTTCATTAAAATGCTTATGAAATTCTAAAACCTAGCTTGTAAAATCGGTCCAGAAATGGGGCTTCCTTTGTCTCTCATTTGTGTGAACCACAAAAAAAGAGCTTCAGAAGTTTGTTCAAATTCTCCTTTCTTCATTGTATTTCTATTCAAAATTTCACTATCACATATAGATGCTCTTTGTGAACACCATTTTTCAATTTCTCCTCCAGGCCCTTTCCAGTCACTTCACTGACACCTAAGTCACTAGCCACTTTTTGATCCAAGCTTTTGATTGCATTCAACTTCATATCTAAAGATACAACACACTTCCGTTTTCCATTCATAGTGTTTACACTAACCCTAATAACATAGATGGAACATGACAAATAAAAAATTTAGAAAATTAGAAAGTAAAATGTTTAAATCTTTTTTTATTTCTTTTTTATTAAATCTTTAAATCATTTTTATTAAATCTTTAAAATTAGAGAGTAAAAAATCACAAAATCAACAAACGTAGAGTTCAGCATGGCTCAACAGTCAACTGGTGTGAGTTCCCGCTCTCTACTGAACTGGACTCTTGTCTTTGATGACAAAGTATATAAAACTTTTCAATGATTCACCTCAGATAATGTGGAACCTCAGTTAAATGAGTCTCAGTTAATCGGGACTGTACTGCATTGAGGTTTAGAGTGAAGTTAACTAAATTTTCTTTGCCACACTGAAGAATTACCTGGAGGTCAGAATTTAAGGAACTGATGGTGGATGTTCGAGAATGAAGCTCTTTGTCCAGGACAAGGTTTCTCAAATCGGAAGCTGGAAGTAGTGTGCTGTCATCAGACAAACTATGAATGGGATTGTCTTAGATATTCCTTGAGTGGCATAGTACATTAGTAAACTGTGTTATTTGAAGATAATAAAGTACTCAAGCCTACATTAGTTGTGAAGAAGTGGTAAGAAAATACCATGAAATGCTTGAGTCCATTATTTACATATTTCAATATTGGAAATAAACATAATTAAACCAATGTAAGTTTGAGTGCTTTATTATCTTCAAATATGAATGTGATTTCCAGTCAGCAAAAGAATGTCATTAATATACAAGAGAAAAAGAGTGTGAGAAAGAATTGAACCTTGGGGGAGAACACCAGCATTAGTGGAGAAATTAGAAGACAGAGGGCCATCTACCATCTGCTGGATACCCGTCTGCTAAAAAAAGTTGGCAACCCATAAGATGGGAGCTTGTTTAAAAGACCCTCAGGCCAAACACAATCAAAAACCTTAGAAATTTCAAGAGTGACTGCTTGAGTTTCATCAAACCTTTCCATTGAATTTCTCCAGAGATAAACAACATAAGCCACTATATCACCAGCTGACTTACTCTGAAGGAATCCACATGGAAGGTATCAAGATAGTTTAAGAATTGGCAACTAATGAATGTATTTTCCCATCAAGGAAAGGGCAGAATAACAGAAGCAAGAACATACAGAACAATAATTGGAAGGAAAGAATTTGTCATGCTTTTTAAGAACTGGCTGAATATGAACAAATTTCCATGCAAAAGAAAAAAACACCAGTGGAATAAGTGTAAAGAAGCAACACAAAATAGGAGTAATCTTGAGAGCAAAGGTTCTGAGAACAAGTGGAGACATGCCATGAGGACCTGGAACTTTCTTGACATCAAGATCATTCAGAATTCTTCTAATAACCTTTTGTTGAAAGAGACACTAAGTGGGTGTGTTTGGTATAGCAGGGGATGATTTGCCAAGATCACCGATACAAAGTTGGAAGAAAAGGACTAATAAATCAGCTTTGTATTTTTCTGAGGATGCAACAGAACCATCAGATTATAATAGAGGTTGACAAAAGTTGCAGCCAATAGCATGTTGAAGGCTCAACTACCATCTGCACAAGAAGCAAGTTTTCTACTCTTAGCTCGTTCAAAATAGAGTTTGGATTGATTAATTACTTTTTATAATTACTGCAAATGTTAGTGTAAGCAGAAAACAAAGCTAGACATTTGAATACAAGCCAATTGTGATATGACAGATTCTTGTCTTGCATTCTTGTCTTGCAACAGCCTTCACATTCTTACTGGAAAAAACCAAAGGAGGAAATTTTAGAGTGCATTGTGGAAAAAAAAGTATTTTATCCCTACGAAATTAATTTCAGTGACATGATCTGACCATACACTGGCAATGGAAGATTTAAAAGTAATTCAACCAAGGAAAGGAGGCACACAAATCACAGAAAACATCACATTTCACATTCCTGTAATGCCAAATAAGCATGAGGCTGGGAATGGCCATGTGAGAGAGAGACTAGACTCCTCTGGAGAAGATACCATCACCAAATTGAAAGGCACCTAGAGGACCACAAATATTGACTGTGTACCTTGAAGGGTTATTGGTGAGGAAAAGATCGAGCGCATTGGCTGCATGGTTAAGTTTGTTTAGTATACTGGTAGATGCACAAATTGTTTAAGGTCATTAGTAATCACAAACCACAGCATCTTGAACAGCTGGGTGTGTATAACTAGAAAATGAAGGCCTGCTGAAGGCTTGAACATTAAAATCACCAAAGAAAATTACCTCGCTGTTGGGAAAGTTAGAATGAAGAAAGCAGAAATTTTAAACACAGGAATTCAAAAACTAATTTGTAGAATTCGGAGAAATGACAGAGGCCTTTGAAGTGAAATGAATCAGGTCAACTGAAATGAGTAGTGGTTGAGGCAACCGATAACTGAGATTTTGTTAGAAAAAGACAACAGTTAATTCAATAGCAGATTGTACATTGGAATGAACATCAATGAGACTGGAACTATATATTTCAGAGATGATAAGTTTGCTTTGTTAGTTTCAGTCTCAATTGGGGGGGGGGGGAGAAATGTAAGAATTAATCCTTTGATACTTGACGTGGATCTATTAGATATAGACACAAATTTCGGCAATTTTATGCTATTCATCTATTCCAGCTGAAAAACCCAACACCTAAAACCAGAAATGTTTTCTTTTGATTTCTCTATTTAACCACAAATATCTGTTAATTTTCAAGAAAACAGGAAAAATGTTGGATCAGATATAAAATGCTACTTTTTTAGTTTATTCCCAATGTAAGCAAGAAAGAGTGCGTTTGCTAAGCTAGGTTCAAAAAGAGCCATCTCATTTGCTGGATAATCTGTCGTTCTTCACACTAATTGTAATGAAGCACCTACTGTTAGTGCAGCTGCCTTAGTCATAGTTATGGTGTCTGTATGCTCTCACATGTTTAGATCATAAAAAACAATTCATTATTCTTTCCGGACATATTACATCTACTAAAAAAATTTCAAGGAAATTCAATGATTCGCAATGTCAATATAAGTTGCAAGAAATGATATCAAAGAGAAAACACCACTTCATCCGCTGAATAAAAAAATAAGTTCATATTACTCATATAGATTTGTTTTTTGAAAATCATATTGCTATAGCACCTTTCTGGGATGTGTATTTGATCTTGTAACAAAATTTCAGCAGAAGTTCTATTGGCAGACACATCATAAGCTTCCGAAAATCAGTGTCTAACCTGAAACCTTCTCCCCCATTGTTACTTTGCGCGCAAAAGAAAAAAGCATGCACTATTCATAATGGGTTGTTTGAAAATTGCACTGTTACAAAATCTTTCTTTGATATGATCAAAGAAAGATTTAGTTTGATATGATAAAATTACAAAGAAAAATTCTCCATTATCACAGAAACAGAATCAAATACTGCTACCTATAACTGTTCGGAAGTCAGCATTTTCTCTTCTGAGCTACAAAAAAGATATAATCTATTGAAAAACAGATATTCATTCTCATTCTTTCTCTCTCTTAGACGATGTTAGGAATATTGTATCACTCAGTTACCCAGGCCACCAATTGCTAAGTAATTTTCATTTACAGAAGTGTGAAACATTCTCTGTTCCCAACAATAAAAATCACTCTCCCGCTTTATGCAAAAAAGAAAGAAAAAATTGGTGCTACTTATAAAAAATTGTTTTTAGAAAAAAAATAAAAAATTATCATATTCATTCTCTGATGCTACCTCATCTATCAAGAGTTTTAGGAAATTTATCTATGGCAGTCATTATAAACAAGAGTAGCTCATGGTGTCTTGTCAATGATATACAGGAATTTTTCTAGCAGGTATAAGGAGGTGATTATCCCCTTGTATAAGGCAATGGTCAGACCACACCTTGAGTACTGTATACAGATCTGGAGGCCTCATTTTAAGAAGGATGTAGAGCTGTTGGAACCACAGAAGGGCAACAAGAATAGTGAATGGAATGAAGGGTTGCTCATATGAAGAAAGGCTTAAGTTTTGCAAATTACAGGGTCTGGAGACTAGGCACCTGTGAGGTGATCTGATTGAGGTGTATAAAGCCTTAAATGGTTTGAGAATGCTCAATGCAGATGGGATTCTTCCTCTTGCTCAGAATAATCACCTGAGAGGGCATAAATTCAAATTTGAGGATAGACGGTTGTAGGATAGATGTGCAGAAGTTTACCTTTAGCCAGCGGGTGGTTGATTGCTGGAACAAACTTCCGTCTGTTGTTGTAGAAGTTGATAGCTTAAATAGATTCAAGGCAGAAACTTGACAAACATTTGGAGCGAGTGGATAGGTGAAATAAGGGGGTTTTTTTGTTTTTTTTTTTTTGGCTGATGCTATATAAGCTTGCTTTCTTGCATCATGTGCCTCTGCTTATGCTAATCTTCTGAAAACTGAAACTAAAAATTGTGCATGCTTACATAATGTGCAAAAAAAAAAAAGAAAAAAAAAGTGTGCACTATTTATAACAAATTGTTTTTTGAAATTTGTATAGTTACAAAATCTTTCTGTTATATGTATGTTTGGCTAAATAACAAAGGTTTAAGGCAAATGTGCAAATGGCATCAAATCAACAAAATAAAAAACAAAGTTGAATAAAAATGATTTTTTAAAAAATGACTACTGTGACTATTAGCAGAAAAATTTGGATTTTCAAATTAATACTAGACAGTATTAATAATCAGGAAAAATAAAATTAAACAATTTTCAAAATTAACACTGCTATTTAGTTTCCTTTTGAGTCTACTTTATGAGTCTGTTCAACTAAGGTGGACTATTGGTTTAACAATACAAGAGGCAAGTACAAAAGGGTTACTGAAATTTTTGTATATGGCATACATAGAGCAAAAGAATATATCTACCTGCTTGACATACCATGGCCCTGAAAGAGTTTTCTGCATAAACACCACTCAAACTCCAACTAGTCACTAGCTGGCAGAATAGAGGCAGTGAGATTAAATCCTAGCTAATGACAGATAATACCAATACATTTGTTCCAGTGGAATATCTGTGGCTATCCCCTAAAAACTGGTTTAAGAGGAGTATGCTCAAAATTTAAGTAGTACTGTGCATTTCCATGATGCTCATCGTAACCTCAAAAGATATCACTCATACTATATTACAGAAGAGATATGGGGTTGCTGGAGCTTTTTTCGGGAGACTGAACGTGAGTTTCACCACTTCAAGTAAAGTGGTGGTATTGCACTAGGTGATGAGAGCTTTTTACTACTTAAAATTGCCTGGTGACAGAAGGTTGAATGTGCCTCTGTGTGACGTGGCTACCACACTTTGATCCCTACTTACATTAGCTTACACAGGGGTGGTCACCTATAGTATACAAGGTGCACTGTTACTAACCATGAATATTGGGATATACAGCAGGCCCCCACTATAATGCGGTTCGCTTTACGCTGTTCTTAAATTATAACCCGTATCTGACTATAACGCTGTCACAGATCACTATAATGCTCTTTTACAGATTGCATTTGTGGCATATTTAACAAAATCATTTCATTTTATGGAGGCGATAGCTTGAAAATGAATAGCAAAACAGCATTAAAATGTTTACCACGCCTACTTGAGAAATTTTCTCCCGTTCAGTGAAATTTTCTCGCACGCTAATTTAATTACAGTACAGTGGCTTGTTACGTAGTTCCGAGATCAACATTTTAAAAAATGATCAAGTATATTGTTTGTAATATTTGCGTTATATGCATTTATCCGAAGTCTAGTCATCACTCAGCACAGTATTAGACATCGTGCATAACGGACAGTTTACTTGACCATTGTATCATAATTAATGCAACCAACGCAGTTACATTTTCGAAGAGTTAATAATGGCGGATAAGAATGAAACAGCAACGTCTGGGCGAAGTACGAAGACTATAAATGTAAGAAAAAGACTGAATTTGAAACTTAAATTAGACATTTTGAAGCGAATCGATTCCGGTCAAAGACAAGCAGATGTGTGCCATAATTTAGGACTTGCAAGATTAACTGTAAGAACAATTACAAAAAAAATAAAGAAATAATTTTAGCAGCGGGAAAGATAGCTGTTCCACTGCAAGCAGCTAGGGCTAGGCCAGCTATTAGGATTGAAATGGAAAAACTTTAACTATAATTTTATTGAAGATAATATCCAATGCAGAATTCAGTTAAGTTAAATATTATAAGAGAGAGAGAGAGAGAGAGAGAGAGAGAGAGAGAGAGAGATTAGCCAATATGATGATCTGAAGAAAACTCACCTATTCAAAAAAAAAAAATGTGGACCCATTTAAAACTGGTAAGGGCTGGTTGAATAGATTTAAAATCCAGGGAAAAGCTGCAAGTGCAGATGGAGATGAAACTTTCAAAAAAGAACTTGTTAAAATTATTGAAGAAGGGTATTATGTGTTATACTTCTCAAGAAGTTTTTAACATAGATGAAGCAGGACTTTTGTGGAAACGAATGCCTAAAAGAAGTTTCATATTGAAAGAAGAAAAAAAACATGCCAGGTTTCAAAGCGGCGAAGGATCGGTTGACTTTATTGTTGGGTGGTAACGCTGCGGGGGATTTAAAATTAATACCCCTTTTAGTTTATTTGGAAGAGGGCCAAAGTTCAACCCAAAATCGACACATTTTTCTTGATTAAATTCATCAATTAAATTAAATCAATTTAGATCAATTAAATTCATGATTTTAATTCGAATTTTAAGTTTAATTTTGATACGTAAGTAGTTACCACATAATTATATATATGTATGTAATGCAGAATATTTTATATGTACAAATATTTGAATATTAAATATTTTGACCAACATTTGTGCATCTTTTCACTACCGTTTATTATTGATTAAGACATTTCCTATGGCACCGACTGCAACTCACAAATACATATGTTACCTTATGGGAATGCGGTGCTCACTTAGTGCGGATTCACTTAGCACTCTGTTTTTCCAGAACAAATTATCATCGTTAAGCGGGGGTCACCTGTACTCAGGTTACTTACAGTCCTACCATCATGAAGGTACATATAGAAGGTACACTCAGCGTTGTCATGGCCCTATATTAGAGTTTGAAGGACAGGGTAGATGCACTCGAAGGGTTTAAATTGAGGAGCCCATCAATGTCAGAGCTTGCACTTAAACATCACGCAACACAACAGGAACCCCCAAGGCAGAATGTGATGTTTTTGTTGGTGACTATTGTCAGGAAAATAAGGAACATATTGTGCAAAAAGAATAGGCAGAACAGGACCGGGTATGTTTGCCAGGATCAAAGGTTGATGCTGTTGTAGAGCAATATCTTTTAAGGGTACAAAAGGTGATATTGTTGTACACGTTGCCACCAATGATATTAAGGAAGGAGACCAGCAGAATTACTTAGCAAGTACAGATCAATGTTGAAAAAAAGCCATGAGTTAGAGTTGAATTTAAAAGTGTCTGCAATTCTGCCCATACACAATAAGAGGGAGTACATGATGAGAGCCTTCTTGATCAATTCAGCCTGGGAGAGATTGTGCAAGGCTCAAGGGGTAGAATTTTTCTCAGTCTGGTCTGTACTTGTTAACAGAAGAGATTGCTTCTACAGGAATGGGATACACTTAAATAGAAAGAGTGCAAGAATATTTGCTGATGCTATCACAGCAGTGTTAGGTAGGTGGGAAAATTGCTAGCTTGGGGAGATACATGGACAAATAGGTTAACGGTAGCCACTGGCAGAGAAGAAAGTGATCTTTGCACTGCTTCTATTGGAATGAGCAGCAGCCCGGAAAACAAGGTGCAGGGGATTTCAAAGACTGCTGGGAGTCATCGCAGCACAAGTAAATACATGGGCTGTGTTAGGGTAGTTAAGAATAGGAACAGGTGCATGTATACTTGCATTTACACCAATGCTAGGAGTTTGGTAAATAAATTTGATGAATTTGAGGTGTTGGTCAAAACATCAAAGACAGATATTGTTGGGATATCAGAGACGTGGTGTCACACGGATATAAGGAATGCAGAAATGGAATTTGGAGAGTACAATGTGTACAGAAAGGATAGACAGGATGGGAAGGGAGGAGGGGTTATGCTATTAGTTAAGAAACACAAAATCCAGAGAAGTACATCCAGTTGACATGGCTGAACAGTGCAGTGTTGAGTCAGTGAGGTGTGACATAAGCACTGGGTAAGCAAAATGGAGAGTAGGAGTGTGTTATAGGCCTAATCACTCCGATGAGTATAATAAACAACCATAAAAAGAAATACAGTGGGCCAGTAAATCGGAGTGTCTTATAACGGGGGATTTTAATTTCCCAGATATTGACTGGAATTTGTGGGTTGGTCACTCACACACTAGCAAGGCTTTTGACTTCTTGGATGATTGTTTTCTACAGCAGCATGTTCAGGAAGCGACTACAGAAACTAATACTCTTGATCTGATCATCGGTAGTGATTTTTCATGCATTAAGAATCTGCAGATAAAGGAACCACTAGGTGGCAGTGATCACAGTGTGCTGAAGTAGGATTTACTCAAAGAGGTAACTACCATCAGGAGTAAACTGAAGGGCTTTTGCTTTCGCAAAGGTGATAAGATGGTGTGAGAAAGTATTTAAATTCTATACGGTAGGACCAACTGATGATGTTACCAAAAGCAAATTCAAAATGGGAAGCATTCCAAGAATTAATCTTGGAATGCCATTAGGCTTTTCATACCAACTAAGAAATATTGTTCAAGGTCTAAACAAATGCCAGATGAACTACTGAGACATGTCTTTTTTTTTTGTTAGTTGTAAGCACATCAGCTTCTGTGGCGATAATGCACCTCTAAAGTTTTTTGCATTTTACTCTGATCCAAGCCGGAGGCAGAATTCAAACCCATGACCTTTGGGTTCCCAGGCAGGCACTTTACCCACCTGGCTAGCCCGGTCGGCATTGAGACATGTGGCAGAGAACAAAAATGCATGGGATACATATAAGTTAACAGGTAACACGGAAGCCTATGAAAGATATGAGCTGGTCTGTAACCAAGTCACAAAGGAGGTTAGGTAGGCAAAGGCAGATTACGAGAAATCTTTGGCAAAGTATGCAAAGAAAAACAGCAAAGAGTTCGTTACTTGTGTAAACTAGAAGGAAGATGAATCAGATTGGTAAATCTGATTGACATCAAGGGCTCAACTATTGATGATCCTGGGTAGCTAACAAACTAAACTAGTATTTTTAATTTATATTCACACATGAGTCACACATTCAGGGAGGGGAATACAATAGTTGAAGTAAACTCTGATACTGAGCTAGATGATTTTGTGCTGAAGCAGGATTTACTCAAAGAGGTAACTACCAGCAGGAGTAACCGGGATGGCTTTTGCTTTCGCAAAGTGGAGGAGAAATTGTTGAAGATAAACTTAAGAAAGCCACCTGAGGTGAATGGGATCTATCCAGTTATATTAAAGGAGGCAGCAAACAAAATAAGCAAACCCTTAGCCATAATTATGAGAGCTTCCTTGGACTCAGGGAAGGTACCCATGGACGGGAGATGTGCAAATATGGCCTCCAATTCAAAAAGGAGGTTCAAAGGTTGACACAAGAAATTCACACCTGTTAGTTTAACTTCTGTTCCAGGAAAATTGATGGAGGCACTAGTTAAAGAAGCACTGCAGGATCATCTAGACAAGACTTCAGTTATAGCTCGGACACAGCTTGGGTTTGTTAAAGGAAACTCCTGTCTGACCAATTTGATTGGATACTATGATGTGGTCACAAAGGAACTGGGTTCAAAGAATAATTTTGATATCATAATATTTGGATCTTAGAAAGGCTTTTGATACTGTTGCACATGGAAGGCTGCTGCACAAACTGGAGCAGTGTGTCATTGGAGGCAAATTGCTCTTATGGATAATTGGATGGTTGAGTGGGAGAAGAAAGAGTGGTAATCAATGGACACTGCTCTTCATGGGCTAATGTTATTAGTGGAGTCCCCCAGGGTTCAGTGTTGGGTCCATTGTTGTTTTCTGTATTTATTAATGATATTGATGATAGTATATCAGGCTTAATATCCAACTTTGCATGCGATACAAAGGTCGGCATGGTTGCTAATGACACTAACGACAGTATGCTGCTGCAACAGGATCCAGAAAAGTTGAAGAGTTGAGCTGTGAGGTGGAAACTGAAGTTTAACATTGACAAATGTAAAGTACTGCATATGTCTGGGGAAGCAGTAACCCCAGAATAATGTATTAACTGTGCGATACTACACTGACGGTAGTAGAGTATGAAAAGGACCTGGGGGTTATTGTGCAGGCAGCTATGATGTTTTCTGAGTAGTGCAGACAGTCTACAAGAGCAGCTTATGGCGTCTCGTCAATGATATACAGAAATTTTTCTAGCAGGGAGGTGGGTGATTATCCCTTTATGTAGGGCAATGGTCAGGTCACTACTTGACTACTGTATACAGTCTGGAGGCCTCATTTTAAGAAGGATGTAGAGCTTCTGGAACGAGTACAGAGAAAGGCAACAAGATTAGTAAAGGGAATAAAGGGTTGTTCTTACGAAGAAAGGCTTAAATTTTGCAAATTACAGTGTCTGGAGACCAGGTACCTGCGAGGTGATATGATTGAAGTGTATAAAGCCTTGTATTGTTTGATCAGGCTCAATGCTGATGGAATTCTTCCTCTTGCTCAGAATAATCGCCTGAGATGGGAAAAATTCAAATTGAAGAAAGACAAATGTAGGATAGATGTGCAGAAGTTTGCTATTAGCCAGTGGGTAATTTATTGCTGGAACAAACTTCCATCTGTCATTGTAGAAGTTGATAGCTTAAATACATTCAAGGCAGAACTAGACAAACATTTGGAGACGGTGGATGGATGAAATGAGAAGGGTGTTTTGTTTTTTTGGCTGATGCTATATAAGCTTCCTTTCTTGCATCATGTGCTTTTACCAATGCTAATTCTAAGAATGTTTGGGTGCACTGAACGACTGAACTCTGCCAAATTTCATTCCACTTCAGTTACGAGAGGAATCCAAATATCATTTCTACCACTGTTTTCGACTTCCAGGTGGCAGCCCTAGCTGTCATACTAGAAATGTCTGGCAAAGCCTGGAGCAAAGCCTCAAGGAATATAAAGTGCAAGCATTAATGGAAATTTAATTTGCAACAATAAACCTGTTTTTAAGAATAAAATTGTTATTTTATTCTATTTCTATATCCAATTTAAGTAGGTCAAATCAACTATTCTTCACTTTACCTGGTGAACATAACCTGTCTGTTACAAGGTTTAGGCCTAATGTCAGTGGTGACCTTTAATTTGCAATAAACTTATTTTTAAGTATAAAATTGTTAATTGATTCTTCTATATCCAATATATCAGTATGTTAAATCACGTGTTGTTCACTTTACCTGGTGATCGTAACCAGTCTGGTTTTTTTTTTTTTTTTTTTTTTATTAAAACCGCAAACAAGAGGTATTAGAACTTATAGTACTTAGTACAGTGCTTTGGTTGGAGGTTGAGAAGACAAAAGAAGATATTTGTTGACATCAGACTTGAACTTCATTGACTGTAATTTTCAGGAAATACGTACGAAGGAAGGTTGTTCCGGAAAACGGTAGTTGAATGAATAAACATGGAAGATGGAAAGTTGGTTCTGTGAGTTTGAAGTTGGACAGTAAATAGATGTTGGATGGTGGTGGCACGGGTTCGTACTGTTTTCAAAGAGAGAATGGGAATTATAGAAGCCAATTCAGAAGAACAGTGCCCATGGAAGTATCTGTAGAAAAGGCATGAAGCAGAAACAGTACGTCTATGAGACAGCAAGTGGAAAGACTCTGAGAGTCATAAATTAACCTAACTGCCCTCTTCTGAATGGAATCTAGAAGCCTGATAGAGGTTTTGGGGACACCGCCCCAGATGTGGGAACAATATTCCATGGTAGGACACATTTGCGATTTGTACAGAGTGAACAGCTGTTTGGAAGAAAAGTAACTCAGAGCAAAAGAGAAAACCAAGTTTGTTAGATACAGAGGAAGCAATATTTGTAATGTGCTTGTGCCGAGACAGATTAGAAGTCAGGGTAATCCCCAAAAGAAATATATTCTTGCCTAGAAATCAGTGTCACCAAAAGATAAGAATAGGAGCAAAAGAATCCTTTTTGCAAGATATAAGACAAGACTGGGTTTTAGAAGGATTGAAATCAACTAAGTTGCCTTTGACCAACTGGAGAATGGCATTTAAGGAATTGGTAGCAGATATTTGACAAATTGAAGCTGATTGAGCAGGGCAAGGTTTCTCAAAATGGAAAGTGGAATGCAATGTGCTATTATCGGCAAAACTATGGATAGGATTACCAGTCAATGGAAGAAGATCATCAATATACAAGAGGAAAAGGAGTGGGGGAAAGAACTGAACATTGGGGGACGCCAGAATTAGTGGAGAAGTTAGAAGACAGAGCCATCTACCATCACCCTCAGTGAACAATCACAGAGAAAACTAGATAACCAATTACAAAAAACAATTGGCAAACTGTAAGATGGAAGCGTATTTAGAAGACTTTTATGCCAAGCACGATCAAAAGCCTTTAAGATGTTAAGAGCAACTGCTTGTGTTTCACCCAACTTTTCCATTGAATTTGTCCATAAATGGGTAACATCGGCCAGAATTGACACTGACGGATTCCCCATTGGCAATCGTTAACCAGATGAAAGGTTTCTAGATAGTTTATAAGAGTTGGCGGTTAACTGATTTCACAATTACTTTAGAAACAGTAGAAGTAATTGCAATGGGACGATAATTGGATGGGAGGGATTTGTCATCCTTTTTAGGTACTGGCTGGATATGAGCACATTTCCAAGCAGAGGTTAAAACACATATTTTGAATAAGAAAGTGAAAAAAAAAGACAGCAAAGAACAGGAGTAAGTTCAGGAGCACAGGTTTTGAGAACAAGTGGAGAAATACCATCAGGACCTGAAGTTTTCTTAGCATCGAGATTCGTCACAATCCTTCGGACATCCTTTTGATGGAAGACCACAACAGGCATTGAATGGAGCATGTTGGGAATGGTGGGAGGTGTTTTACCAAGATCATTAATACGTGTGTTGAAAGAAAAATGGGATGTTAGCAGGTCAGCTTTATCCTTTATCCAAAAGAACCATCAGGTTTTGACAGTGGTAGGAGCAGAGATGGGAAAAAGTTGTGGCCAATAGCTTTGGCAAGAGACCAGAATGCTCGGCTACCATTAGGACAAGAAACAAATTTTCTACTCTTAGCCTGTTCAAAATCTAGTTTGGACTGATTAATAACTGCTTTACAATTGTTGCGAGCTTTGGTGTAGGCAGAAAATGAAACTGAAGAATTAGAAACAAGCCAATTACAATATGCAACATTCTTCTCTTGAACAGTCTTAGCACATTCATTGGAAAACCAAGGTTTAGATAAAGGACAAGATTTTAAAGTGGAGTGTGGGATAAAGGATTCCATTCCTGCAAGAATAATTTCACTGACACGAACTGAACAAACGTTGACATCAGAAGTTTTGAAACAGTAATCCGACCAAGGAAAAGAAGAAAAGAAATCTTGCAGGTCATCCCATTTTGCATTCTTGTAATGCCAAACAACACAAGGTTGGGAATAGCCATGAGATAAAGGCTCCATTGGAGAAGAGACAATCACCAAGTTGTGATCCGAGGTGCCTAAAGGACCACTCACTTCGACCGTGTACTTAGAAGGTTTGTTTGTGAGAAAAAGATCAAGCATATTGGCTGTATGGTTAGGATTGTCCGATATTCTTGTAGGTAAATGAACAATCTGTGCAAGGTCATTAGTGATTGCAAAAGCCCCAGCATCTCAACCAGCTGGGTCAGTGTGACTAGAAATCGGAAGCCAGCTGGAGTTGTGAACATTAAAATCATCAAGGAAAATTTCCTCACTGTTAGGAAAGTTGGACTGGAGAAAATCATGTTGCAAAGAGAGGAAGTCGTAGAGCTCCAAGTGATTAGTGGAATTAAGAAAACGGTAGAGACAACAGATGAATTTGACCCAATGAGGTAGAGATATTTTAAGCGAGAGAGAAGATTGAAAAGAGGAGATTCCAAATTACCAAGTCTCTGACAGGGAATATCGGAATGGACATATGCACAAGTACCACCTTTGAGACGAAAGGAATCATACAGTGAATAATTTGGGCAAGTGAGATGAGCAGTAGTTGAATCAACTGATAACTGAGATTCTTTCAGGAAAAGTACATGAGGTTTGGCAGACTGCAAATGGAAATGGACATCTTTAAGATTAGAACTGAGACTATATATATTTGTGGAATGAACTAGGAAGTGTTTGGAAGGTTTAGATCTTTTCGCAGATAAGCTCACTCTATCAGTTTGACAATACATGGTGTATTCAATAGTAAGTAAAAGTGGGGAGACATGTTGTATGAAGTAATGAAATTTTTGTATATGGCATACTCATGGTAAGAATATACCCAGATCCTTAACATAACGTGGCCTCAACAATGCCCCCCCCCCCGCATACACACTACTCGCACTCCCTCCAGTCACTATCTGGCAGAGTAGAGGTAGCAAGATTATACACTAGCTGATCCGGAAGCATCCTAAAGAGTTACCAATAGGTTCGGTCCGGTGCACTAACTAGCGCCGGCCTGCAAACACCATTTTAGAGCTGTACCCTCGAAATGTAAGGAAGATTGGATCTCGCCATGATGTCCACATAATCTGAAAATTCATCTTCGTGCTGCATGATGGAAGAGATGGGGAATTGTTGACCGGAAGTTAGCTCTGGAGACTAAACATGGGTTCCACCACTTCAAGCCTCCAATAAGCAAAGTGATGGCATTGCACGGGTTGATCAGAGTCATCTACCACCTAGTATTGCCTGGTAACACAGAGCATTCCTCCATGTGGTGTGGGTGCCAACACCTAGACTGCTGCTTAAGTTGTTTCACACCTGGGTCATCACCCACAGTATGCTTGTGCATGGGGGTTATACCCAGGATTACTAACAGTCCCACCATCATGAAGGTGCAAGCAGAGGATTTGGCTGTCACAGACTGTTCGGACTTCGCCAAAATTGGATCCACTTGACTTGAGTGTCACCCGAATATCAATTCCATCAGCGTTTTAGACTTCCCGGTAGCAAGTACTGCTTGTCTGGCATATCTGAGAGAATGTCTCTGACATCTCAAGGATCCAAGGACCCTCTTACAAGATTTAGGCCTAACGTCAGTTTTATTTACATATACAGCAAACCCCCGCTATTCGCGGGGGTTACGTCCCTGAGAAATGTCGCGAATACCGAAAATGCGAATACTGAGTTATGGCTCCCATAGTAATAAAGGGGTTCCGTTCCAAAGTATGAAATATATAAGAAAAACTAGTCTAAAATTTTGTCTATGTATGTATTATATGTACCTTCATAATATGACTATGTACATAGACAGTACATAGTGAAATGCAAGCATATGGTATCGAAATGAAAATAAGATACAATTTAATATTAAATGTAATATGCCTTTGCTAGCAAAAAAACTTATCCCGCCAGTACTATCACCAGTTTCGCTAATGTGTTGATAAAGGAGTTTTGCCTTTTCACGAATGATGAGTGAACTTAACGGAATTTTATTTTGAGTTCGGTCTTCTATCCACAGGTTTAAAGCTTTTTCTATTTTTTCTAATTTAACATCACGAGTTACAGAGCAAATTTTTGAAGCAATTAGCGCGTTTTCACGGACACTACGGCGGATTTTTTCTTCCGATTTTTTGATTGATCGTACCGTTGATTCATTGATTTTATAATGTTTTGCCACTGAGGAGACACTTTTACCATTAGAAATTTTATCTAATAACTCAATTTTATTCGCTAATGTCATCACCTTCTTTGATATTTTCACATTTCTCTTGTTATTTTTAGCCATATTTTTGTAGGAGTTAGAAAGAACTTGTCCACAATAAAGTCACTTTCTTCCGTTAATACACTCGAAAAAGTCCGTTTTACACTGCAAAACAGTAGATTTATCATTTTTGTAAGCATATCAATTTATAAATTGATAAATTTATTCAATTTAAAAGCATATAAATTAAAAGCAAACGACGAAACCTTCCATGACAAGCGCATAACACATACTGAACAAGGATTAGCGAGAAACATTCACGGTCGCGATTTTGTCACTCCTCTTCCCCCACCCACTTAGTTCTGTTTTGACCGGGAAAGAGAATTTTAGCCACGCCCATGTTTTTTTATGGCGGAAAATATTCACGGCACTTCAAAATTCACATTTTTTAGGTTTCATTTTATATTAAATCGGTGATCGCGAATACAGATACCGCAAATAGCGGGGGTTTACTGTACTTGTTTTCAAAAACAAAGCAAGTGACTATACTCTCCCCAATTTATTCAGTTGTTAACCTAGGAAATGTTAAAATAAGCCATTTTTGCTATTACGTTTCTAAAAATCATGTAAACAGAGTAATTCATGCAAATTTTGTTTCAGAAATAAAGACCGGATACATCTTTAGAAAAAGACATAGAAATATATTGTTTCTCTATTCTTCTTAACAGAATTTTTTATAAGGCTTCTCAAAATAAAAGGACTCTCTTGCCAATATCTCCATTCTGAGCTGTTTACATTTAGGAGAGAGAGAGAGAGAGAATGATATCGTTCTAACTTATATGAACTAACAACTGCAGTGCTGCTGATGTTCGATTAAGCTGATCCATGGTGTTTTTCATTCCCTGTCTTTGTTAAAAATATACAGTCACAACATATCTATTGCTGTAGTCATAATTAGCAGAATGTTAAATGACCTATCCTTCACACAGATGTATCTTACTCCTTTCTTGGAAGATGCTTTATCATTTAATTAAATATATCCTATACATTTTTTCTATTATTGGAATTCAAGTACAGTAGACTTTCAGAATAATAGCACCTTTGGGGATTGAAGGTGCTGTTATTTAAATTTTTCCATTAACTAGAAAGTTTTATTTTTAATATATTTACTGCAGAAATAATCAGGCTAAATAAGAAACAGAGAGATTAAGAATGCAATTTTATTCACTACACATAAAAAAACAAACATCCTGTAATAAGTAAACATAAAAAAACATAAACATGCTTTAGTATATAAACATAAAAAACACATGTACTTTACTATATAAACATAAAACAGGGGAAAAAATTTCTTATTCTAGCTGAGCCCCTACAAATATGTCTGCTTTAGATGTAGAAGGTGGCATTTCCTCTAAGGCTTCATCTGTAGTAGAGGGTACATTTTCCTGATGGTTTTCTTTAGGAATAGTAACTGCTTTTTCCAAAAATTTTCTTACATCACTTTGTTTCATCGAAGCTCATTTTGTTGTTATCATGGTTACACAGCATGTGCGCTTGTATTACTTCTTCCATAGAAAAGCTTGGATATTGTTAAAAAAAAACAAAAAATATTTTCCATGATTGACTCTGCAAGAGCCCAAGTTTGTTTGTTTGTTATTTGATTTTTAGGAGCATTAGCAACTAAGGCCATATTGCTCCGGGAATATGCAGTGGCCATTCCCTGAACTTTCTGCATCCTCCATATTTGGTGGTGACGGGCTCAAACCCCGGTCTAATCAAGAAGCGTGTGCTATGCACTGCTGCTCCTTCCCATCTGGCTACAGAGGCACAAGAGCCCAAGTTATCTTTTCAGCTGTGACAATGTCCTCTTCTACATCTGAACAAAGTGCATCATCTAGTTTCTCAGGAGTAATGACACTATCAATGATTAGCATTAGTACAGGCAAGAAAGCAAGCACATATAGCATCAGCAAAAAAAACCCTTCCCATTTCACCCATTCTGATATAGCTTTCAAAATTATGGCTAAGGGTTTGCTTGCTTCCTCTAATATAACTGGATAAATCCTTTCCTCCCCAGGTGCTTTTCTTATGATCAATTTCAACAATTTCTCCTCCACTTTGATCTCAGTTATTACAAAATCATTTAGCTTGCTGCCAGTGGTTGCTAAGATTCTGGCTTCCACTTCCCCACAGACTTCCTCATGTGTGAATATAGATACAAAATACTCAGTCAGTTTGTCAGCTACCTCAGCAGGTTCACCAACAATTCACCTGTCGATATCAAATGGAACAATCTTATTTATCACCTTCCTTCTAGAGTTTACATAAGTAAAGAAATCCTTACTGTTTTTCATTGCATCCATTGCCAAAGATTTCTCGTAATCTGCCTTTGCTTGCCTAATGTCCTTTGTGATTTGATTACAGACTATCTTATATCTACCATAAGCATCAGTCTCTCTTAATAATTTATATGCATCCCATGCATTTTTATTCTCATCCATGAGGCTCATTAGTTCATCTGACATCCATTTAGTATGAAAAGCTAAATAGCTTCCAAGATTACTTTCCATTTAGAATTTGCTGTTGGTAACATCATCAGTTGGTCCCACAGTATAGAATCTAAAAACTGTCTGAGACCACTGCAGTTACCTTTATGAAAGCTAAAACCGTTCCTTTTACCCCTGATAGCAGTTACATTTTTAAGTAACTCCCATAACAGTACAATATGATCACTGCCACATAGTCCTTCCTCTATCTGCATATTCTTAATGAATGAAGAATCATTGCTGATAATCAGATGAAGAATATTCCTCACTTTGGTTGCCTATTGAACATATTGCTGAAGAAAACAATCCTTCAATAAATCCACAAAAGACTTGCTGTTGTGCAACTGACCAACCAAAAAGTTCCAATCTATATCTCGGAAATTAAAATCCACCATTATAAGACAATTTGATTTACTAACACACTATTTCTCTTTACAATTGTTTGCTGTACTCATCAGAGTCATTAGGCCTATAACACACTCCTACTCTCAACTTGATTTTCCCAAGTTGAGTGTATAATTATGAAAGCTATATTGTATGAGTGCTTAGTCACACCAAACTGACTCAACACTGCCCTGTCCACCCATGTCAACTTGATTTACTTCCTTAGATTTTATGTGTTTCTTAACTAACAGCATCACCCTCCTCCTCCTTTTCTATCCTGTCTATCTTTCCTGTAAACAGTGTACTGCCCAAATTCAAATTTTGCATTCCTTATCTCTAAGTGACATCGTCTCTGATATCACAACAACAACAACATTAGCATTTCATGTCTTCACTAGCATCTCAAATTCATCAAATTTATTTACTATACTCATAGCATTGGTGTACATGCACCTATTCTTACTCTTAGTCTGCTAATGAGGCTAGTGGGAGTCAGACGTGTTCAAAGCTGCTAAGTGGATTTTCTTATTTATTGATTTGAGTTTGTTTTTCTAAAACTTTTGATTTAAATTTAGTAGTATAGTATTATTTTGTGATTTTCTGATTAATCTGCTGTATTTATTCTTTACTCGGCCTTGTAATTGCATAAAAGTTTTGGTAAGGGTATCAAATCCACGTGTTACAAGTTGTAGCTCCACTGGACGAGAAATGTTTTAGCCATATTTAGCCGCTTTATTCACCAATTGTTACATCAAATTATTTTCTATAAGTAGCTTATAAATCTAGTCAGGATCCTTAGTTTATTCTGAATTGAGACAGCGAGATTTGGAAGTTAATTAATACTTAACTATTGTTAGATTTACCGCCATTGTTATACGACAACGTTATATCCAGAACTAGATAGCTTAAGCTTAGTATAGTACAGTATATAATATAATATTGTCAATTAATCAGTAAAATCTATTAATTTTGTTAAACTTCGTTGTCAATTAAATTGTACTTTTAATTAAATACATATAAAAAGTTAGATTACAAATGTAACATAATTAATTAATACATAACTTGATACGGAAGTTATACAAACGGAACTCATAGATAATATGCGATACTGAAAATATATATAGCGTTATAACTGTGTTTGGATACAAGTTTAGGGTTATAATTTTGTACTGAAATTGAAATTTTATTGAAATTAAATTGAAATCATGACTCAGATCAGAGCAGCAAAGCAAAAGACTCAAGCTAATGAAAGTGCTGTGGCTCAGAGAAGAACTGAGGGGGGGCAGTTGCCCTCAGAATCATAGCCTTTTAAATTGAACTGCTTGCATGACGTTTGTGGAGCAATCGGGTACGGGACATGATATTGCCATGGAGGATGTCTTTGTGTGTGCGCCATGCAAGGAGTGTAACGAAATCAGGCAACAACTCAGCAGTTGCTGTGGGCCTACATGAGAGCTTGAAGGACAGGGTGGATACCCTCGAAGGATCTAAATTGAGAGGCCCCATCAACTCTCAGTTGCCCACATCAAACACAGAGCGTGCACTTGGTCATCATGCAACACAGCGGCAACCCCCAAGGCAAGATGCACTGGTCCCACAGGAACTAGAAGTTGTTGGTGACTCTATTGTCAGGGAAATGGCGAACATGCTTTGTAAAAAGGATAGGTGGAACAGGACTAGAGTATGTCTGCCAGGGACAAAGGTTGTAGAGCAGATATCAACATTTATGGGCACAAAAGATGATATAGTTGTACACGTTGGCACTAATGATATTATGAGTAGGAAACCGGCAGAATTCCTTAACAACTACAGGACATTGTTGAAAAAAAGCCATGAATTAGGGTTGAATTTGAAAGTGTCTGCAATTCTGCCCAGACACGACAGGAGGGAGTATATGAGTATCGCCTTGTCGATCAATTCGGCCCTGGAAAGATTGTGCAAGACTCAACGCGTAGAATTTTTTTCAGCCTGGTCTGTAGTTGTTAACAGGAGAGACTGCTTCTACAGGGATGGGATACACTTAAACAGAAAGGGTGCAAGAATATTTGCTGATGCTATCGAGGCAGTGTTAGGTGGGTCGGAAAACTGCTAGCTTGGGGGGATACAAGGACTAATAGATTAACAGTAGCTGCTGTTAGAGGTGAAAGTGATTCTTGTACTGCTTCTATTGGAATGAGCAGAAGCCTGGAAAACAAAATGCAGGATATTTCAGAGACCGCTGGGAGTCATTGCGGTACAAGTAAACACATGGGTTGTGTTAGGGTAAATAAGAATAGGAACAGGTGCATGTATACTTGTGTGTACACCAATGCTAGGAGTTTTGTAAATAAATTTGATGAATTTGAGGTATTGCTCAAAGCATCAAAGGCAGATATTGTTGGGATATCAGAGACGTGGTGTCACACAGATATAAGGAATACAGACCTGGAATTTGGGGAGTACAATGTGTACAGAAGAGATAGACAGGATAGGAAGGAGGGAGGGGTTATGCTATTAGTTAAGAAACACACAAAATCCATGGAAGTGAAGCCAGTCGACATCACTGTGCAGTGTCCAGTCAGTTTGGTGTGACATAAGCATTGGGAGATCAAAATGGAGAGTAGGAGTGTGCTATAGGCCTAATGACTCTGATGAGTATAATAAGAAACTGTACAGGGAAATAGAGTAGGCCAATAAATCAGAGAGTCTTATAATGGGGGATTTTAATTTCACAGATATTGACTGGAATTTGTGGGTTGGTCACTCACTAGGAAGGCTTTTGTGGATTTATTGGATGATTGTTTTCTACATCAGCATATTCGGGAGGCAACTAGAGGGAGTAATACTCTTGATTTGATTATCAGTAGTGATTCTTCATGCATTAATAATCTGCAGATAAAGGAACCACGAGGTGGCAGTGATCACAGTGTGCTGAAGTGGGATTTACTCAAAGAGGTATCTACCATCAGGAGAAAAGGGAAGGGGTATTGCTTTCATAAAGGCGACTACGATGGTCTGACTCAGTATTTAAATTCTATACAGTGGGACCAACTGATGATGTTACCAACAGCAAATTCAAAATGGAAAGCATTCAAAGAACTTATCTTGGAAGCTACTAGGCTTTACATACCAACTAAGAAATATTGTTCAAGGTTTAGGCCTAAATTGATGTCAGATGAACTAATGAGACATATGGCAGAGAAGAAAAATGCATGGGATACATATAAATTAACATGTGACACAGAAGCCTATGACAGATATAAGTTGATCTGTAACCAAGTTACAAAGGAGGTTAAGTAGGCGAAGGTAGATTATGAGAAATTTTTTGGAAAGGATGCAAAGAAAAACAGCAAAGAGTTCTTAACTTATGTAAACTCTAGAAGGAGGGGGATGAATCAGATTGGTCCACTTGATATCAATGGTTCAACTGTTGATGATACTGCTCAGGTAGCTAACAAACTAAATGAATATTTTGCATCAACATTCACACATGAGGAGGTATACAGCAAAGGGAATGCCAGAGGTGTATTCAAATCTGGCAGTAAGCTAGATAATCTTGTAATAACTGAGAGTAAACTGGAGGAGAAATTGTTGAAGATAAACACAAGAAAGGCAACTGGAATGGATGGGATCTATCCAGTTATATTAAAGGAGGCAGCAAAGGAAGTAAGCAAACCCTTAGCCATAATTATGAGAGCTTCCTTCGACTCAGGGGAGGTACTCATAGACTGGAGATGTGCAAATGTGACCCCAATTCACAAACGAGGATCAAAGGCGGACACAAGTAATTATAGACTTGTGAGTTTAACTTCTGTTCCAGGAAAATTAATGGAGGCGCTGGTTAAAGAAGCACTGCAGGATCTTGTAGACAAGACTTCAGTTATAGCTCAGACACAGCATGGTTTTCTTAAGGGAAAGTCTTGCCTGACCAATTTGATTGGATACTATGATGCAGTCGCAAAAGAACTGGATGAAGGGAATAACTTTGATATTATATACATGGATCTTAGAAAGGCTTTTGATACTGTTGCACATGGAAGACTGCTGCACAAATTGGAGCAGTGTGGCATTGGAGGCAAATTGCTGCCATGGATAAAGGGGTAGGTGAGGAGGAAAAGACAGAGTGGTAATCAATAGACAGTGCTCATCGTGGACTAATGTTATTAGTGGAGTCCCTCAGTGTTGGGTCCATTATTGTTTTCTGCATTTATAAATAATATTGATGATGGTATATCAAGCTTAATGTCCAAGTTTGCAGACGATACGAAGGTTGGCAGGTTTGTTAAGAACACTACTGATGCTATGCTGCTGCAACAGGACCTGGAAAGGTTGAGCAGATGGGCTGAGGGGTAGCAAATGAAGTTTAACATTGACAAATGTAAAGTACTACATATGGGAAACAGCAACCCCAGGGCAATGTATCAATTCTGTGGTACTACACTGACAGTGGTAGAGAATGAAAAAGACCTGGGGGTAATTGTGCAGGCAGATATGAACTTCTCTGAGCAGTGCATATGGGCTACAAGAGTAGCTCATGGTGTCTTGTCAAGGATATACAGGAATTTTTCTAGCAGAGATAAGGAGGTGATTATTCCTTTGTATAAGGCAATGGTCAGGCCACACTTTGAGTACTGTATGCATGTCTGGAGGCCTCATTTCAAGAAGGATATAGAGCTGCTGGAATGAGGACAGAGAAGGGCAACAAGATTAGTGAATGGAACAAAAGGGTTGCTCTTACGAAGAAACTTAAGTTTTACAAATTACAGTGTCTGGAGACTAGGCACCGGCAAGGTGATCTGATAGAGGTGAATAAAGCCTTGAATGAGAATCATGGTCAATGCTGATGGGATTCTCCCTCTTGCTCAGAATAATCACCAGAGAGGGCATAAATTCAAATTGAGGAAAGACAGATGTAGGATAGATGTATGAAAATCAGCCTTTAGCCAGCAGGTAGTTGGTTGATGGAACAGACTTCCATCCCTTGTTGTGGAAGTTGATAGCCTAAATAAATTTAAGGCTCAGCTGGACAGGTATTTCAAACGAACGGAGGGGTGAAGTGGAAGTGTTTTTTTTTTTTTTTTTTTTTTTGGCTGATACTGCAAAAGCTTCCTTTCTTGCATCATATGCCTCTACTAATGCTAACACGTGTATTTACTTGTTCCATGATGACTCCAGCAGCCCTTGAAATCACCAGTACCTCGCTTTCCAGGCTGCAGCTCACTCCAATGGAAACAGTGCAAGAATCAGTTTCACCTCTGGCTGTGGCTACTTTTAATCTATTAGTCTGTGCTAGCAGTATTCTGACCCACCTAACACTGCCTCGATAGCATCAGCAAATATTCTTGCACCTTTTCTATTTAAGTATATCCCATCCCTGTAGAAACAATCTCTACTCTTAATAAGCACAGACATCGCTGAGAAAAATACTACACCATGAGCCTTGCACAATCTCTCCAGGGCCGAATTGAATCACAAGGCTCTCATCATATACTCCCTCCTATTGTGTTTGGGCAGAATTGCAGACACTTTCAAATCTAACCCTAACTCATGACTTTTTTTTCACCATTGATCTGTACCTGTAAAGTAAGTCCACAGATTCCTACTCCTAATGTCATTTGTGCCAACATGTACAATAATATCAGGTTTTGTGCCCTTAAAAGACAATATCTGTTCTACAACATCATCAATTTTTGCCCAAGGCAGCATACCCTGGTCCTATTATTAGGAATAGGACCGGCAGAATTACTTAACAAGTACAGGTCACTGTTAAACAAAGGCCAAGAATTAAGGTTGAATTTGAAAGTGTCGGCAATTCTGCCCGGACACGATAGAAGGGAGTATATGATGAGAGCTTTGTCGATCAATTCGGCCCTGGAAAGAATGTGCAAGGCTCAAGGGGTAGAATTTTTTTCAGCCTGGACTGTACTTGTTAACAGGAGAGATTGCTTCTATAGGGATGGGATACACTTAAATAGAAAGGGTGCAAGAATATTTGCTGATGCTATAGAGGCAGTGTTAAGTGGGTCAGAAAACTGATAGCTTGGGGGGGATACAGGATCTAATAGTTTAACAGTGGCAGAGGCGAAGGTGATTCTTGAACAACTTCTATTAGAATAAATAGCGACCTGGAGCGTGGGATGTTGGAGATTTCACGGACGGATGGCAGTCATCCTGAAATAGGTGGGTATATGGGATGTGTTAGGGTAACTAGGAATAGGAGTAGGAGTATGTATGCTTGCATGTATACCAATGCTAGAAGTATAGTAAATAAATTTGATGAATTTGAAGTGTTGGTCAAGACAGCAAAGGTGGATATTGTTGGGATAGCAGAGACGTGGTGTCACACAGGTATAAGGAATGCTGAACTGGAATTTGGGGAGTACAATGTGTACAGAAAGGATAGATAGGATAGAAAGGGAGGAGGTGTTATGCTGTTAATTAAGAAAAACATAAAATCAAAAGAAGTGCATCCAGTTGATATAGATGAACAGTGCACTGTTGAGTCAGTTTGGTGTGACAAGCACTGCGAAACCAAAAATAAGAGTAGGAGTGTGTGTTATAGGCCTAATGACTCGAATGAGTACAATGAACAATTGTACAGAGAAATAGAGTGGGCTAGTAAATCGGAATGTCTTATAATGGGGGATTTTAACTTCCCAGATATTGACTGGAACTTGTGGGTTGGTCACTCACACACTAGTCAGATTTTGGGGATTTATTGGATGATTGTTTTCTGCAGCAGCATGTTCGAGAGGCAACCAGAGAAAGTAATACTCTTGATCTGGTTATCAGCAGTGATCATTCGTGTATTAAGAATTTGCAGATAAAGGAACCACTAGGTGGCAGTGATCACAGTGTACTGATGTGGGATTTACTTAAAGATTTAATTACCAGGGTAAAGGAAAGGGTTTTTGCTTCCATAAAGGTGAGTACAGTGGTCTCTGACAGTTTTTAAATTCTGTACAGTGGGATCAATTGACGATGTTATCAACAGTAAATTCTAAGTGGGAAGCATTCAAGGAATTAATCGTGGATGCTACTAAAAGTTTCATACCTATTAAGAAATATTGTTCAAGGTTTAGGCCTAAATGGTTATCTAATGAACTAATGAGACTTGTAACCGAGAAGAAAAATGCATGGGATGCATATAAATTATGAAGCGACTCAGAAGCCTATGGCAGATATAAGCTAGTCTGTAATCAGGTCAGAAAGGAGGTTAGGCAGGCGAAGGCAGATTACGAAAAATCCTTGGCAAAAGATGCTAAGAAAAACAGCAAGGATTTCTTTACTTATATAAACTCTAAAAGGAAGGGGATGAATCTGATTGGTCCACTTGACACCAATGGTTCGACTGTTGATGATCCTGCTCAGATAGCAAACAAACTGAATGAGTATTTTGCATCTACGTTCACACATGAGGAATTATTAAGGTTTGAAAATGGCAGGTTATCAAATTGTAGCAGGATAGTTAATGATTTTGTAATAACTGAAAGCAAAGTGGAGAAGAAATTGTTGAAGTTAAACATAAGAAAAGCACCTGGGGTGGATGGGATCTATCCAGTGATATTAAAGAAAGCAACTAAGCAAACCCTTAGCCATAATTATGAGAGCATCCTTGTACTCACGGGAGGTTCCCACGGACTGGAGATGTGCAAATGTATCCCCAATTCACAAAGGGGGATCGAAGGGTGACACAAGTAATTACAGACCAGTTAGTTTAACTTCTGTTCCGGGTAAAATATTGGAGTCACTGGTTAAAGATGCATTGCAGCATCATCTAGACAAGACGGCAGCAATAATTCAGACACAGCATGGGTTTGTTAAGGGAAAGTCTTGTCTGATAAATTTTTTTTTTTTTTTTTTATGAGAACCCCAAACACGAGAGGTATTAGAACCTATAGTACTTAGTACCGTGCTTGGGTTAAAAATTTGGTAGGATATTATGATGTGGTTACCATGTGTACTCTACATTCAAAAATGTCATTACTTCATACAGCATTCCTCCCCCCACTTTTTCTTACTATTGAATACGCCAAGAATTGTCAAACTAACAGAGTAAGCCTATCTGCAAAAAAGAACTAAGCCTACCCAAACACTTCTTATTCATTTCACAAATCTGTGGTCTCAATTCTAATCTCAACAATGTCCATTTCCACTTGCAGTCTGCCAAACCCCATGTACTTTTTTCTGAAAGAATCTCGGTTATCAGTTGATTCAACTACTGTTCATCTCACTTGAGTAAATTATTCACTGTAAGATTCCTTTCGCCTAAAAGGTGGTACTTGTGCACATGTCTGTTCCGATACTCCCTGTCAGAGACTTGGTAATTTGGAATCCCCTCTTTTCGATCTTCTCTGGCTTAAAATCTCTCTACCTCATTGTGTCAAATTCATTTGTTGTCTCTAATGTTCTCCCAATTCCACTAATCACTTGGAGCTCTTTGACTTCCTCTCTTTGCAACTTGATTTTCTCCACTCCAACTTTCCTAACAGTGAGGTAATTTTCCTTGGTGAGTTTAATGTACACCGACCCAGCAGGTCGAGATGCAGAGGCTTTTGAAATTATTAATGATTTTGCACAGATTGTTCATTTACCTACAAGAATACTGGACAATCCCAACCATACACACAACATGCTTGATTTTTTCTCACAAACAACCTTTCAAAGTGAGTGGTCCTTTAGGAACCTCAGATCACAACTTGGTGATTTTTTTCTTCTCCAATGTAGCAGTTATCTCATGACTATTCCCAACCTTGTATTGTTTATCATTACAAGAACGCAAAATGGAATGGCCCGCAAGATTTCTTTTCTTCTTTTCCTTGGTCAGACTACTGTTTCAAAACTTCTGATGTCAATGTTTGTTCAGATCGTGTAAGTGAAATTATTCTTGCAGGAATGGAATCCTTTATTCCAGAGTCCAGTTTAAAATCTCACCCTTTATCTAAACCTTGGTTTTCCAATAAATGTGCTAAGGCTGTCCAAGAGAAGAATGCTGCATATCGTAATTGGCTTGTTTCCAATTGTTCAGTTTCATTTTCTGCGTACACCAAAGCTCGCAACAATTGTAAAGCAGTTATTAATCGGTCCAAACTAGATTTTGAACAGGCTAAGAATAGAAAACTTGCTTCGTGCCCTATTGCCCATCTCCTATTCTGTAACTTTTGCCCATCTCTGCTCCCACATCTGTCAAAAATAGATGGTTCTGTTGTCACTTCAGCTAAGGATAAAGTTGTCCTGCTAGCATCCCATTTCACTTTTAACTCATGTATTAATGATCTTGGTAAAACACCTCCCACATTCCCAACGCACTCCAATCAATGCCTCCTGTGGTGTTCCGTCAAAAGGATGTCAGAAGGATTTTGAAAATTCTTGATACTAAGAAAGCTCCGATTCCTGATGGTATTTCTCCACTTGTTCTCAAAACCTGTGCTCCTGAACTTACTCCTGTTCTCTGCCGCCTTTTTTCACTTTCTTATTCCAAAGGTGTTTTTCCTTCTGCTTGGAAACTTTCTCATATCCAGCCAGTGCCAAAAAGGGGTGTCAAATCCCTCCCATCCAATTATCATCTCATTGCAATTATTTCTACTCTTTCTAAAGTAATGGAGAAATCAATTAACTGGCAACTCCTAAACTACCTAGAAACCTTCACTCTGATCAACAATCATCAGTATAGAATCTGTCAGTGTTGATCCACTAGTGATATTTTGGCTTATGTTACCCATTTATGGACAAATTCAATGGAAACGTTCGGTGAAAAAAAAGCAGTTGCTCTTCACATCTCAAAGGCTTTCAATCGTGTTTAGAATAAAGGTCTTCTCAACAAGCTTCCATCTTATGGTTTGCCAACAGTTTTTTGTAATTGGTTATCCAGTTTTCTCTCTGATCACTCACTGAGGCTGATGGTAGATGGCTCTGTCTTCTAACTTCACCATTAATGCTTGTGTCGCCCAAGGTTCAGTTCTTTCCCCCACTCTTTTCCTTTTATATATTAAAGACCTTCTTCCATTGACTGGGAAACCTATCCATTGTTTTGCCGATGATAACACTTTGCATTCCACTTTCCATTTTGAGAAAACTTGCCCTGCTCAATCAGCTTCAACTTCTCAAATATCTGCTACGAATTCCTTAAATGCCGATCTCCAGGTAATTCTCCAGTGGGGCAAAGACAACTTAATTGATTTCAATCCTTCTAAAACTCAGTTTTGTCTTATACCTTGCAAAAAAGCATTAGCATTACCATTAGTAGAGGCATTTGATGCAAGAAAGCAAGCTTATGCAGCACCAGCCAACAAAAAAAAAAAAAAACCCACTTCCACTTCACCCCTCTGTTCGTTCAAAATACCTCTCCAGATGAGCCTTAAACTTATTTAGGCTATCAACCTCCACAACAAGGGATGGAAGTCTGTTCCACCAACTCAACCACCCGCTGGCTAAAGGCAAATTTCCACACGTCTATCCTACATCTGTCTTTCCTCAATTTGAATTTATGCCCTCTCAGGTGATTATTCTGAGCTAGAGGAAGAATCCCATCAGCATTGAGCATGCTCAAACCATTCAAGGCTTTATACACTTCTATCAGATCACCTCGCTGGTGCCTAGTCACCAGACACTGTAATTTGCAAAACTTAAGCCTTTCTTCGTAAGAGCACCCCTTTGTTCCATTCACTAATCTTGTTGCCTTTCTCTGTACTTTAGCATTAGCATTTAGCATTAGTAGAGGCCTTTGATGCAAGAAAGCAAGCTTATGCAGCATCAGCCAAAAAAAAAAAAAAAAAAAAAAAAAGTAACATAAATAAATAAAAATAACCACTTCCACTTCACCCCTCTGTTCGTTCGAAATACCTGTCCAGCTGAGCCTTAAACTTATTTAGGCTATCAACTTCCACGACAAGGGATGGAAGTCTGTTCCACCCACCAACCACCCGCTGGCTAAAGGCAAATTTCCGCACATCTATCCTACATCTGTCTTTCCTCAATTTGAATTTATGCCCTCTCAGGTGATTTTTCTGAGCTAGAGGAAGAATCCCATCAGCATTGAGCATGCTCAAACCATTCAAGGCTTTGTACACCTCTATCAGATCACCCCGCTGGTGCCTAGTTTCCAGACACTGTAATTTGCAAAACTTAAGCCTTTCTTCGTAAGAGAACCCCTTTGTCCCATTCACCAATCTAGTTGCCCTTCTCTGTACTCGTTCCAGCAGCTCTACATCCTTCTTGAAATGAGGCCTCCAGGCCTGTATACAGTACTCTAGGTGTGGCCTGACCATTGCCTTATACAAGGGAATAATCACCTCCTTATCCCTGCTAGAAAAATTCCTATATATCATTGACAATACACCATGAGCTACTCTTGCAGCTCGTCTGCACTGCTCAGAGAACTTCATATCTGCCTGCACCACCACCCCCAGGTCCCTTTCATTCTCTACCACTGTCAGTGTAGTACCACAGAGTTGATACGTTGCTCTGGGGTTGCTGTTTCCCATATGTAGTACTTTACTTGTTCCAGCAGTTCTACATCCTTCTTCAAATGAGGCCTCCAGACCTGTATACAGTACTCTAGGTGTGGCCTGACCATTGCCTTATACAAGGGAATAATCACCTCCTTATCCCTGCTAGAAAAATTCCTGTATATCATTGACAATACTCCATGAGCTACTCTTGCAGCCCGTCTGCACTGCTCAGAGAACTTCATATCTGCCTGCACAACCACCCCCAAGTCCCTTTCATTCTCTACCACTGTCAGTGTAGTACCACAGAGTTGATACGTTGCTCTGAGGTTGCTGTTTCCCATGTGTAGTCCTTTACATTTGTCAATGTTAAACTTCATTTGCCACCTCTCAGCCCATCTGCTCAACCTTTCCAGATCCTGTTGCAGTAGCATAGTGTCAGTAGTGTCCTTGACAACCCTGCCAACCTTTGTAACGTCTGCAGACGTGGACATTAAGCTTGATATACCATCATCAATATGATTTATAAATACAGAAAACAATAATGGACCCAGCCCTGAGGGACTCCACTAATAACATTAGTCCACGATGAGCAGTGTCCACTGATTACCACTCTCTGTCTTCTCCCCCTCAACCACCCCTTTATCCATAGCAGCAATTTGCCTCCAATGTCACACTGCTACAATTTGTGTAGCAGTCTTCCATGTGCAACAGTATCAAAAGTCTTTCTAAGATCCAAGTATATAATATCAAAGCTATTCCCTGCATCCAGTTCTTTTGTGACTGCATCATAGTATCCAATCAAATTGGTCAGGCAAGACTTTCCCTTAAGAAAACCATGCTGTGTCTGAGCTATAACTGAAGTCTTGTCTACAAGATCCTGCAGTGCTTCTTTAACCAGCGCCTCCATTAATTTTCCTGGAACAGAAGTTAAACTCACAGGTCTATAATTACTTGTGTCAGCCTTCGATCCTCCTTTGTGAACTGGGGTCACGTTTCCACATTTCCAGTCTATGGGTACCTCCCCTGAGTCCAAGGAAGCTCTCATAATTATGGCTAAGGGTTTGCTTACTTCCTTTGCTGCCTCCCTCAATATAACTGGATAGATCCCATCCACCCCAGGTGCCTTTCTTGTGTTTATCTTCAACAATTTTTCCTCCACTTTACTCCCAGTTATTTCAAGATTCTGTAGCTTACTGCTAGAGTTGAATACACCTCTGGCATTCCCCTCGCTGAATAACTCCTCATGTGTGAATGTCGATGCAAAATATTCATTTAGTTTGTAAGCTACCTGAGCAGGATCATCAACAGTTGACCCATCAATATCAAGTGGACCAATCTGATTCATCCCCTTCCTTCTAGAGTTTACATAAGTAAAGAACTCTTTGCTGTTTTTCTTTGCATCCCTTGCCAAGGATTTCTCGTAATCTGCCTTCGCCTGCCTAACCTCCTTTGTAACTTGGTTGCATATCAACTTTTATCTATCATAGGCTTCTGTGTCGTGTTAATTTGTAAGTATCCCATGCATTTTTCTTCTCTGCCATATGCCTCATTAGTTCATCTGACATCCATTTTGGCCTAAACCTTGAACAATATTTCTTAGTTGGTATGTAAAGCCGAGTAGCTTCCAAGATAAGTTCTTTGAATGCTTCCCATTTTGAATTTGCTGTTGGTAACATCATCAGTTGGTCCCACTGTATAGAATTTAAATACTGTCTCAGTCCATCGTAGTTGCCTTTACGGAAGCAATAACCCTTCCCTTTACCCCTAATGGTAGTTACCTCTTTGAGTAAATCCCACTTCAGCACACTGTGATCACTGCCACCTAGTGGTTCATTTATCTGCAGATTCTTAATGCATGAAGAATCACTGCTGATAATCAAATCAAGAGTATTACTCCCTCTAGTTGCCTCCCGAACATGCTGATGTAGAAAACAATCATCCAATAAATCCACAAAAGCCCTGCTAGTGTGTGAGTGACCAGCACCCAAATTCCAGTCAATATCTGGGAAATTAAAATCTCCCATTATAAGACTCTCTGATTTACTGGCCCACTCTATTTCCCTGTACAGTTTCTTATTATACTCATCAGAGTCATTAGGCCTATAGCTCACTCCTACTCTCAATTTTGATCTCCCAATGCTTATGTCACACCAAACTGACTCAACACTGCACTGTCCAGCGATGTCCACTGGCTTCACTTACTTGGTTTTTATGTGTTTCTTAACAAATAGCATAACCCCTGCCCCCCTTCCTATCCTGTCTATCCTTTCTGTAGACGTTTTACTCCGCAAATTCCAGTTCTGCATCCCTTATATCTGTGTGACACCACGTCTCTGATATCCCAACATTATCTGCCTTTGATGTTTTGAGCAATACCTCAAATTCATCAAATTTATTTACTAAACTCCTAGCATTGGTGTACACGCAAGTATACATGCACCTGTTTCTATTCTTAGCTACCCTAACACAACCCATGTGTTTACTTGTACCGCAATGGCTCCCAGCAGCCTCTGAAATATCATGCATCTTGTTTTTCAGGCTTCTGCTCATTCTAATAGAAGCAGTGCAAGAATCTCTTTCACCTCTGCCAGTGGTTACTGTCAATCTATTGGTCTTTGTCACCCCCCCAAGCTAGCAGTTTTCCGACCCACCTAACACTGCCTCGATAGCATCAGCAAATATTCTTGCACCCTTTCTATTTAAGTGTATCCCATCCCTGTAGAAGCAATCTCTCCTGTTAACAAGTACAGTCCAGGCTGAAAAAAATTCTACGCGTTGAGCCTTGCACAGTCTTTCCAGGGCCGAATTGATCAACAAGGCTCTCAT
This sequence comes from Mastigoproctus giganteus, assembly GCF_048544385.1. Classification (NCBI taxonomy): domain Eukaryota; kingdom Metazoa; phylum Arthropoda; class Arachnida; order Uropygi; family Thelyphonidae; genus Mastigoproctus; species Mastigoproctus giganteus. The sequence goes on from NC_143576.1 coordinate 167,801,366, forward strand.
CATATAGTCCCTCCTATCGTGTCTGGGCAGAATTGCAGACACTTTCAAATTCAACCCTAATTCTCGGCTTTTGTTCAACAGTGACCTGTACTTGTTAAGTAATTCTGCCGGTCTCCTACTCTTAATATCATTAGTGTCAATGTGTACAACTATATCACCTTTTGTTCCCTTAAAAGATGATATTCGCTCTACAACGTCATCAACCTTTGCCCCTGGCAGACATACCCTGGTCCTGTTCCACCTATCCTTTTTAAAAAGCATGTTCCCCGTTTCCCTGAGAATAGAGTCACCAACAACTACTAGTTCCTTCAGGACCAGCGCATTCTGCCTTGGGGGGTTGCCTCTGTGTCACGTGATGCCCAAGTGCAAGCTCTGGCATTGATGTGGGCAGCTGAGAGCTTGATGGGCCCCTCAATTTAGTTTCTTCGAGGGCATCCACCCTGTCCTTCAAGCTCTCATATAGGCCCACAAGAACGCTGAGTTGTTGCCTGATATCGATACACTCCTTGCATCGCGCACACAGAAAGATATCTCCCATGGCAGTATCATGTCCTGTACCCAATTGCTCTGCAAACATCAAGCAAACAGTGCATTTTATAAGGCTGTGAGTCAGAGGACAACTGCGCCCCCCTCAGTTCTGCTCTGAGCCACAGCACTTCCATTAGCTTGAGCCTTTTGCTTTGCTGCTCTGGTTTGAGTCATGATTCTATTAATTTATTAATTAATTATAATTAATTATGTTATGTTATTAATTATGTTAAATATAATTAATTATGTTACTTTTGTAATCTAAGTCGTTATATGTATTTATTTAAAAGTACAATTTAACTGCTAACGAAGTTCAACTAACGCTATCTAGTATGGTATATAACTATCGTATCACAAGGCGGGACGTTACGAACGGTAAATCTACGGACACTTAAGTATTAATTAACTTTCAAATCTCGCTGTCTCAATTCAGAATAAACTAACGATCCTTATTACGTCTATAAGCTACTTACAGAAATAATTCAATGTAAAAAATATTCAATCAAGCGGCTAAATATGGCTAAAGAACTTCTCGTTCAGCGGAGTTGCAAACACGTGGATACCCTTACCGATACGTTTATGCAATTACAAGGCCGAGTAAAGAATAAATACACCAAATTAATCAGAAAATCACAAAATAATGTTATACTACTAAATTTAAATCAAAAGTTTTAGAAAAACAATAATTTCAAATCAATAAAAAAAAAATCCACTTAGCGGCTTTGAACACGACCGTCTCCTAGTAGCCTCGTCAGCAGTCCATATTCTTTTGCTCCTATGCTTATCTTTGGTGAAACTCCGATTTCTAGGCATATATCGCTTTTGCGGATTACTCTGACTTCTAATCTCTCTCTCTCTTGGCACAAGCACATTACAAATATTGCTTCCTCTACATCTAAAAAACTTGGTTTTCTCTTTCGCTCTCAGAGTTACTTTTCTTCCAAACAATTGTTCTCTGTACAAATCCCAAATTCGCCCTACCATGGAATATTGTTCCACATCTGGGGCGGTGCCCCCAAAACCTCTCTCTCTCTCAGGCTTCTAGATTCCATTCAGAAGACGACAGTTAGGTTAATTAATGACTCATCTCTAACAGAGTCTCTCCACTCGCTGTCTCATACACGTACTGCTTCTGCTGCATGCTTTTTTTACAGATACTTCCATGGGCACTATTCTTCTGAATTGGCGTCTATAAGTCTCGCTCTTTCTTTCAAAACAGTCCGAACACATGCCGCTACCAGCCAACATCCATTTACTGTCCAACTTCAAACTCACAGAACCAACTTTTCATCTTCCTCGTTTATTCATTCAACTGCCGTTTTCTTTAACATCCTTCGTTCATACATATTTTCTGAAAATTAGTCTACAGAAGTTCAAGTCTAATGTCAACAAATATATTCTTTCATCTTTTCAAGCTTCAACCCAAGCACGGTACTAAGTACTACAGGTTCTAATACCTCTTGTGTTTGGGGTTTTTGTAAAAAAAAAAAAAAATTTCATCAGATGGTAAGTTGGCAGACATGACATTGGCCATATTTACTTCATGCTCTCACAGGAGTGACCAGTTTCACAGTATTCCAAGCAATTGCTATAGAATATAATGCATCTTTAATTGTGAAGCCCTGTTGAAAGTTGAGAATGGAGATATCCTTGCTAATTATTTGTTTCATAAGATCACTTCTGTAATGGCATTTAAAATTTTGGATAACTCCTTCATCCATGGGCTGAATGAGAGAAGTGATATTGGATGATAAAAACAGGAAAAAATATCTGCACAATCAGAAACTAATTTGGATTCACGAGGATGGGCCCTTGACAAATGCAAAGTACTGCATATGGGTAGAAGTAACCCCAGAGAAACGTACCAACTGTGTGGTACTACACTTAAGGTGGTAGAAAATGAAAAAGACCTGGGAGTAATTGTGCAGTCAGATATGAAGTTTTCTGAGCAATGCAGACAGGCTGCTAGGGCAGGTCATGGGGTTTTGTCAATGATATATAGGAATTTTGCTAGCAGGGAAAAGGAGGTGATTGTCCCTCTGTATAAGGCAATGGTCAGGCCACGCCTTGAGTACTGCGTACAGGTCTGGAGGCCTCATTTTAGGAAGGATGTAGATTTGCTTGAGCGTGTACAGAGAAGAGCAACACGATTGGTGAGGGGAATGAAGGGATTCTCTTACCAAGAGAGGCTTAAGTTCTGCAAATTGCAGTGGCTGGAGACTAGGCACCTGCGCGGTGATCTGATTGAGGTCTATAAGGCCTTGAATGGGTTGAGCACGCTGAATTCTGATGGGATCCTTCCACTTGTTCAGATTACGAACCTACGGGGACATAAGTTCAAATTAAGAAAGGACAGATGTAGAATAGATGTGCGGAAATTTGCCTTTAGCCAGCGGGTGGTTAATTGCTGGAACAAACTTCCATCTGTCGTTGTGGAAGTTGATAGGTTAAATAAATTTAAGGAGGAACTGGACAGGCATTTGGAGGGAATGGTGTGATGATTTTTTTTTTTTTTTTTTTTTTTTTTGCTGATGCTGCATAAGCTCCTACACTTGCTTTCTTGCATCATGTGCCACTACTACTACTACTACTACTACAGCAACAAATAAGTAAGACACATTTAGAATTCAGACTGTTTTCCTTATCATAAATTCTTTTGAACTGCTAGAACAAATTTATGAGTGAACCAATCTTGAAAAATTTCCTTATCCATCCAAGCATATTTTTGAACCCTGGCAAAGGTAATTCCCATCAAGAATCACGGATGACAGTATTTACCAATTACTTAAGGCTTAATTCTATGTTGGCCCGATGCATTTGCACACATAAGAACTGTCCCTTTTTCTTTATGTTGCTTAAAATCACTTGCACTTCTTTCTTTGCAACCTGCCGATGTTTTTTGAGGCAAACATTTCCAGTAGAGACTGGTTTCATCAGCATTGTATATTTGGGTAGCTGTAAGATTACTGTCATTAACAAGCTTCTCAAATGTCACACTGTATTCTTTAGTCACCTCTGTGTCAGCAGATTGCGTTTCTCCCACAATGTCTAAGAAAATTAGATATGGGGGAGAATTTTTCTAATTCCGTTCCTTATTTTAAATTTAGTTAACCATCCATCAGTAAAAGCAATTGTTGTATCAATGTCCATTTTTTCTTTAAAATCTTTTGCTTTGGCAATAATCATTGACCTTGATATAGCCCCACCTTTTGATTGTTTTAAAAAAAAATCACCCATGCAGCATTAACTTTTCTAATTTTGGCTTGTGTAAACTTTTTCTATCAGCTATCTTATTGTTAGGTTCTGAACATGCAATAAATTCTAAAAGTCTGTGCTTTGAATGTTTAATATCATACAAAATGAATGAATGTTTAATATACAATATTGACGATCCAATGTTATATTCTGCCATTAATACACTCCTACTTACGCCCCATTCTATTTTCTTTATTATATCAAGTTTGTCACTAAGCTTTCATGTTGTTCTTTTCTTCCTGTATGAGGTTTATTAACTTTAGGAGCCATAGTGGTGGGGGGGGTTAATTTAAAATAAATGTAAAACAGTAGTATCAATGGTATAATCCATGATATCAGTACAGAATTCCCTTTCAAAATGGCGAACGTATACAAATAAAGTAATCACATGACTTGATGTTTTCTTTTTCCCAGCACTGCAAGACATCTGCACTGTATGTAAATATCCGATCTCAATGTGCTGTTGCTCGAATGTCCCTTTATTTGAGGTGCCGTTATTTTGACAGTTTGCTGTACTTTTATCAAGTTATCAGAATTGTTCAAAGATTTTTGCAACAAAATTCCCACTTGTTTACTTAACTTTTAGCAGATTCTTCTGCTTTGTCTTCATTAAGTTTAGGCTATCATTAACTTATAACATGTACCGAAACTAGGTTTGCAAATTCTATATAAAATACGATCATTAATTACACATTTAATAGTTATATTTCCTTTTTCCACTACTCTAATGTACACATATGCAATGGCATTCTACACATTCGCTATATGTCATTCATGCAACAAGTTGTGATCTCGTTGTTAGCAAGAACACACTCATTCAAAGTAAATTATGTTCTTTCAAAGTAAATTATGTTCTTCCGGATAAGCAATGTTTAGATAATCATAATAATTCATCTCAAATAACATAGTTGAAGATATGCTACTTGAGATGTATTATTTGCATATTTAATGAAATTAATTGAAATTTTCTAGTGACGACAATAACCAATTGTCAGCATGTAGAATCCTTCTGCATCTATATCATTATATCATAGTAATAACAAAAATAAAGGGAAAAAAGTTCATTTATTTCAACTAATGGATTAAGATGGTTATTCCAATTATATATATTCCATTTTCTAGGGAACCAGCCCTAAAGAGCAGTACACTTGGTGATCACTTTATTAGGTACACCTACATAACAACAAGTAGGTCCTTCCTCCTTCAGCCCTCAATAACCTGGATTTGTTGTGACATAAACCAACAAGGTGACAAAAGTATGCCACAGGTATGCTGGTTCATGTTGACTGAATTGCTAACCACAGTTGTTGCAAACTGGATGGCTGCAGATTACTCTGAACGGCTCATTACACCTCATCCAGCAATGTTCAGTTGGATTGATGATTCACTTTCATGTTCCTGGAACTTCTCTTGTGACGTGGTATTTTATTCTGTTTGGAGAACCCAGTCACTGCAACCATGAAGTGTCTGGTTGGAATCAATTTCCAGATAACCTGTTACATCCAAATGTTGTTCTACTGGTAGCAAGGAGCACAATGTGCATCACCAAAACGTGCCCCACCCCATTACACTGACACAACTGGCCTGCAATGTTGACATCTAGCAGGATGGGTTTATTTCATTTACTTCCACTGACTCATGCTGTTTTCATGTAATGCATTCTTGCATTTTTAAGCTAACTAAATGATGGTGCTCAATGTTTACTCTGGTTCAAGGAAAAGAGCAGATAATTTTCAACTGAGCTGTTTATATTTAGCAGAGAGAGAGAGAGAGAGAGAGCGCAAAAATGGTAGTTTTTCTACTTATGTGAATTAAAAGCTAGAGTGCTGCTGATATTTGATTAAGTTTATGCATGGTGTTTTTAATATTATATGCAGAATTAAAAGGCAGATTATAGATCCAACCTGCTATCATTCCTACAATGATGATATTGACTGGAAATTATACACACTGTTGGAACACGTGATATTATTTCTCATGAAAGTAGCACACAACATACACACATTTACTGCCAGTCAATCTAGGGAGAAATAAATTTACAGAGGTAAGAAAAGCCCAATCATTTAAGGGTTTTTTGACAGTTGGGCTGAGAAATGGCAATTGAGGTTTAAGATTGACAAATGCAAAATACTGCATATGGGTAGCAGTAACCCCCAGATTAATATACTAACTGTGTGGTACTACACTCAGCACAGTGGAAATGAAAAAGACCTAGAAGTAATTGTACAGTCAGACATGAAATTCTCTGAGCAGTGCAGAAAGGCTGCCAGGACAGCATATGGGGTTTTGTCAATGATATACAGGAATTTTGGTAGCAGGAATAAGATGATATTCCATTCTTATTCCTGCTAGCAAAATTTCTGTTATGCTGGACTCAAGGACACACCTTGAGTCCAACATACAGGTGTGGAAGCCTCGTTTTAGGAAGGATGTAGGGCTGCTGGAGTGGGTACAGAGAATGGCAATAAGATTGGTGAGGAGAACAAAGGGGGTGCTCTTAACAAGAAAGGCTTTAGTTCTGCAAACTGCAGCACGTGGAGACTAGGTACCTGCAATTGAGGTGTTTATGGCTTTGAATGGATTGAGCAAGCTGATAGGATTTTCCTCTTGTTCAGACTACCCACAAGAAGGGGCATAAATTGAAATTGAGGAAGGATGGCTGCAGAATAGATGTGCAGAAATTTGCCTTTAGCCAATGGGTGGTTGATTGCTGGAACAAACTTCCATTTGATGTTGTGGAAGTGGATAGCTTGAATAATTTCAAGGAAAAACTGACAAACTATTGGAGGAGGATGGATATGTGAAATGGGATTTTTTTTTTTTTTTTTGCTGTATAATTCTGTATAATATTTTTGCTGTATAATATTTGCTTGCTTTCTTGCATCATTTGTCACCATTAATACTAAAACATTAATGATGTAATTTACTCTGCGTACTAAGCTATTATACTTTAATTTAGTTAGGAAAGGACATTATATCATTGTTTTCCATTAAGATTATTACTAAATATATTACCACTCTCATACCTCGTGAAATTAATAATATAGTTTATTAGGCTATTCGCCTAAACTACTATACATAAGGTAACGTTTCAGGTATCTTACTGATACCCATCATCAGACTGACAGATTCCTCTTGCCGATGCTCCCAAAAATCTGATGTGCATACCAATTGAATCCTAACAGCTCAGAATCACTGTACCTGTTTGCTAATATAAAAGCATATAAACCATGATTTTCTGCCAGACCTATTACCAGTGGTAGACATCACCCCGGGGTATGCACATCAGGTTTCTGGGAGCATCGGCAAGAGGAATCTGTCAGCAATACGGTCTGATGATGGGTATCGGTAAGATAACTGAAATGTTACCATATGTATAGTAGTTTAAGCAAATAACTTAATAAACTATATAATTAATTTCATGTGGTAATATATTTAATAATCTTATTATACTTTCTGAAAGAGAAAATTAAATTTATAATTAACTATAGTGATACGTATTAATGACATATTTACCTGAATCATAAAATACTAAACTAATGTTATGCTTGCCAGTTAAAGAATTATTTAAATGTTTTAATTCAAATAACCTTAAATTCAGAAGATAGTTTACTTTGTATTTTCTGAAGTATTCAATCTTATTATAGTTGTTGAATTATAGTTGTTATAGTTGTTTTGGCTAAGATTTGATGTTTATAATTTTTTAAAGGATTTATGTCATGCAGCTAACATTAATCAACACTAATCACTGAAATTCAGGCCCTAGCTATGTCAAAGAAGTGGGAAATCAAAGTCTGTTTCCTACAAATATTTCTGGAATTACATATACACACACATCTGCCCACATTTTTATTCAGGGGTGAAGGAGGAAAAATGAAAATCCAACATGCAAAATATTATCTAAGAAGGAAACTGCCCTTACTATTGAAAAAAGGAAAAGAGGTGATTCTAGCAGAAATAAAGATAATGATGTGACACAGATGCAAGGAAAAAAAAGACACCAAAATTTTCACGTGTGAGGGACTATAATAAAGTTTTAAGATTTATAAATTTAACCAACGACTTAGCTGTTGAACCCTTTTATGAAACTTCAAATTATTTATAATTAGAGAATTAATTACTTGTAAACAGCATCAAAAAGGAAACAATTAAAGATTAACTCATTTTTAAGCCGACACTATTACTACCACCACCATTTAGACCAGTGTCACTTGCCATGACTTCCACCTAAATTTATCCAGACTCATCCTCCGCTTTGGGCCTGCATCAGACATTAACTCTTTATCAGACCAGTCTAATGAAGTTGGATTTTGACTCAAAATAACATCCTACATCAGACATTAACTCTTTATCAGACCAGTCTAATGAAGTTGGATTTTGACTCAAAATAACATCCTACTGCCTTTTTCACATGGCTGCCCCACCCCCAAAGTGCAATGACTAGTAAAATACTATAATTTATTTTTCTCTAAACATTATTTCTTTTCTTTTATTTTATTGTATTTCAATCTTTATTTGCAATATTTGTATATCTTCTTCCAGTCACATAACTCCCTGAGCTTCATGGTGTATTATATATATTTGTATATATAATATACATCAAAAATGTTAGGTACCAAATGTACAATTTAATTTCTCCACCAAACAAATGTACACTATCTACATCCCATGTGGTTACAAGACTGAATATCTGTTATTATTTACTGATCCCCTCTCATAAGGGAAAAAATCAATGATCTATGATATTGCACATTTACAGTTAGTCTATATCATACATGTTTCAGTTTTAATCTTAACTTCCTCAGAAGTTCAATGAACATGTATATTTATTTCAAGTGTTTGCATTTTACATGTGTTCTGATTCTTTAGCTTGGATGACAAGTTCAATAGCTAAAAATATGCAGTTTTCATTTATCTCTGCTGTATATTGTCTTACGCTCATATATATATGCTGTGCATTATAATTAGTTTTTCACTTAGTGCATAAAATCAATTTTAAAAGGTATTTAACAAGATTTTAAAATAAAAAAGTTTCACCTATGCTACCTTTTCTTGCAAAAGTCAATCTGACTTCTGAGGAAGTTTCAATGTTGCATACCCATAAATCAAAATTATGAACATAGGCAACTAAATTTGGATTCCAGGGACACATCTGGGGATTTAATCTTGCACCATCGGATGATGTTTTGAGTTCTTGAGGAAAAAATGGAAGGGGCTAAGGGGGGAAAATAACAATTTTTAAACTAAAAGCAGCAAGTAGTAATAAAAGTAACAGCACTTCTCAGAAATTATTAAAATACAAATTTAAGTTTTTCCCTTGTAATTTTACTTGTTAACTTTAATTAACAATTCTAATTTAACATTTGAAGTAATGAAATTTACAATTCAAAGTAATTATTTCTTATTTTTAAAAGGGTCAGCATTCACTTAATTAACTACATTCACTATTTTAATAACTTAATTCATTGTTCTATAAAAGAAAAATACTTCAAATGTTGTCTTCTTTATTGCTTCTTATTATAAAAAGGGTTGGCATATGTCAACTTTTATAATGAGAGAAAGAGAGAGATATAAAAAAGAATTATTTTGAAATGTCCTTAGGAAGTTGGAAAATACTGTATTTACTAGTCTACATTATTTAAATATCATTTTTATAGAGACTTGAAGAATTTCTATAAATTAATTCTCTATAGAATCCCTATTAAAAATTAACTTTTCAATCTAAAAAGTTAATTTTTGCTTCATCACTGAACAAAACTTTCTGCAACTTTTCCTCATATCAATGTTCACACCTTCTCCTTAGAGTTTCTATCAGTTTGAAATCCAGTTACATTTTCCACTGTTTGGAAAGAAAAACTGTAACTTGTTAAAGGTGATTAGCTGCATTTGGAGTTGACATGTTTTCTTCCACAGTGAGCTTCTCCCAATTATATCATTTTCTTGAATTTCTGCCAAACTGTTGTGTACAATATTAATTTCAGTGTTTGTTAAGTAAAATGGACTCAAAGTTAAGTCCTCTCTGAAGGACTTAACTTCGAATTAAGTCCTTCAGAGACTTAATTTTAGGAGCTTTCCTAGAAGTAAAATAAACTTTTCTCCGATCTTCGCTACTTCTGTAGATCTAAATCATCTACAAGAGAAAATATTTCGAAAGCATTTTTGAAAAAGAACTGCGCCCCTACAGTACCACACAATGCCATCCAAAGTATACAATTCATCTTGGACTCCCATGTGTGCAGAAGATTAAAGCTGTGGAATGTAACTAATTCCCAATGGCTGGCCATTCCCAACAGATGGCCTACTGGTACTATAAAAAAGTTTAAACCAATTTCAAATCCAATGGTCTAAATGCTATTTTGTCTGAGTGTTGTCACTGGAAAACAACTAAAATCTGATGAGAGAGAAGTTAATCCTAAAATTGACTATCAACGGCAGTCTCCATTTCCTTTTCCAGCATTTCCACTTACAGTCTGCCAAGCCCCACTTACTTTTAATGACACAATCCCAATTATCAGTTTCTTCGACCACTGCTCATCTCAGTTGCCCTAATTATTCACTGTATGATTCCTTTTGCTTCAAAGATGGTTGCGTATGTCAACTCTGATATTCCCTGTCAGAAATTTAATTTCAAATATCCTCTTTTCAATCTTCTATCTTCTCTGGCTTAAAATCTATCTACCACATTCTGTTAAATTCATCTGTTGTTCCTATTGTTCTCCCAACTCCACTAATTACTTGGAGCTCTTTGACTTCCTCTCTTTGAAACTTTACTTTCTCCAGTCAAACTTTTTCTAACAGCAAGGTAATTTTCCTTAGTGATTTTAATGTTCACAGCTAGCTTCTATTTTCTAGTCATATGGACCTAGCTGGTCAAGATGCTGAGATTTTCACAATTACTAATGACTTCACATAGATTGTTCATTTACCTACTAGAATATAAGACAATCCTAATCACACAGCCAACAACAACAGTGATCTTTTTCTCACAAACAACCTTTCTAAATAGACAGAAGAGGTGAGTGGTACTCTAAGCTCCGCAGATCACAACTTTGTGATGGTCTCTTCTCCAATGGAGCCTTTCCGTCATGGCCAGTATAGACCTCGTGTTGTTTGGCATAACGAGAATGCAAAATGGGATGATCTGCAAGATTTCTTTTCTTCTTTTCCTTGGTTGGATTATCATTTTAAATCTTTGATGCCAATGTTTGCTCAGATAGTTTAAGTAAAATTATTCTTTTAGGGATGGAATCCTTTATTCCGCACTCCACCTTAAAATCTTGTCCTTTATCTAAACCTTGACTTTCCAATAAATGTGTTAAGGCTGTTCAAGATAAGAATGTTGCATATTGCAATTTGCTTGCATGCAAATCCCTAGGTTCATTTTCTGCCTACACCAAAGCTCGCAACAATTGTAAAGAAGTTATTAATCAGTCCAAACTAGAATTTGAAAAAGCTAAGAGTAAAAATCTGTTTCTTGTCCAAATAGTAATCAAGCATTCTGGTCTCTTGCAAAAGCTACTGGTTGCAACATTTGAACAGCTGTCAAAACTGGATGGTTCTATTTCTACTCCAGCTAAAGATAAGACTGACCTGCTAGCATTCTACTTTTCTTCTAACTCGTGTAATGATGATCTTGGTAAACCACCTCCTACTATTCCAAGCAAAATCCATTTAATGCCTCCTGTGGATTTCCATCAAAAAGGTGTCAGAAGAATTTTGAACAGACTTGCCAAGAAAGTGGCAAGATAGTATTCCCTGATGGTATTTCTCCACTTGTTCTCAAAACCTATGCTCCCAAGTTTACTCCTGTTCTGTGTTGCCTTTTTACACTTTCTTATTACACCAGTTATTACACCCTTCTTGGAAATTTGCTCATATCAGTCAGTTCCTAAAAAGGGTGATAATTCCTCCCATACAATTATCATTCCACTGCACTTACCAGAGGGGGGCCCCAGGTCTATCAGGACTCTGTGCAAGATTTTTTGGTGCACTCTCTCCGACTTGAAATTTACAGCAAATCAGTGAATTTTCGGGGCATTCTGAATCCCCTACATTTTAGTGCCCTGTTTGGAGGAACCACTCGATCATGCCTTAAGCCGGCACTGGCACTTACTTCTACTCTTTCTAAAGTGGTGCCTCCATAGCCAGGTGGGCAGAAGCAGCAGTGCATAGCACAAGCTTCTTGATTAGAATGGGGTTCGAGCCAGTGACCACCAAAATACGGAGGATGCGGAAAGGTTAGGGAATGACCACTGCACATCCCCGGAGCAATATGGCCTTAGTTGCTAATGCTACTAAAAAACCAAATAACAACAATATAACAACAACCTTTCTAAAGTAAATGGAGAAATTTATCAACCACCAGCTCCTAAACTATCTAGAAACTTTCTATCTGATCAATGATCATAAGCATGGATTCTATCAATCCATTACGGATATACTGGCTTATGTTACTCATCTATGGAAAATTTCATTATGTTACTCATAATGAAAAAACCTTGGTGAAACTCAAGCAGTTGCCTTGACTTTCAGAGACTTTTGATCATGTTTGGCATAAAGCAGTTTTTCTAAATAAGCTGGTCTCATGGTTTTCCAACTTTGGGTATCCAGTTTGCTCATTGACTTCTCACTGTGGGTGAGAGTAGATGGCTGTGTCTTCTAATTTCTCCACTACTGCAGGTGTTCCCCAAGCTTCAGTTCTTTCTCCCACTCTTTTACTCTTGTATATTAATAACCTTCTTCCATTGACCGAAATCCTATACACAGTTTTGCTGATGATAGCACATTTCATTCCACCTGCGAGTTGACAAACCTTTCCCTGCACAAACAGTTTCAACTTCTCCGATATCTACTACCAATTCTTTAAATGCTGATCTCCAGGTAATTCTACAGTGGGGCAAAGATAACTTAGTTCTTCTGCTCTTATGCTTATCTTCGATGACATTCGGAATTCTAGACAAGATCAGATATCTTTATTAGGAATTTCCCTATCTTTCTTGACAAAAGCAGAACACAAATATTGTTTCCTCTGCAGCTAAAAAACTGGGTTTTCCATTTTGCTCTTGGTATTACTTTTCTTCCAAACAGCCACTCACACTGCACAAATCAGCCCTACAATAGAAGGGCTGATTTGTGCAGCCCTTCTATTGTAGGGCTACAACCACTGCAGATATTGTTCCCATATCTGCAGTGGTTTTCCCCAAAAACCTCTCTCAGGCTTCTAGATTCCATTCAAAAGAGGGCAGTTAGGTTAATTAATGACCTATCTCTTATAGTCTCTCCAATCTGTCTCATAAATGTTCTGTTTCCATTGCATGTCTTTCTACATTCCTGCTATATCTTCCAAACCAGTCTGAACACTTGCCACAACCAGTCACCATCCATGTACTGTCCAACTTCAAACTCACAGAACCAACTGTTCTTCCTCATTCATTCCTTCAACTTCTGTTTTCTGGAACAACCTCCCTTTATAAGTATTTCCTAAAAATTACAATCACAAAAATTCAAGTCTAATGTCAAACAACTATCTTCTTTCATATTAGCATTAGTAGAGGCATATGATGCAAGAAAGAAAGCTTATGCAGCATCAGCCAAAAAAAAAAAAAAAAAAACCACTCCCATTTCACCTCTCTGTTCGTTCGAAATACCTGTCCAGCTAAGACTTAAATTTATTTAGGCTATCAACTTCCACAACAAGGAAAGGAAGTCTGTTCCACCAACCAACTACCCGCTGGCTAAAGGCAAATTTCCGCACATCTATCCTACATCTGTCTTTCCTCAATTTGAATTTATGCCCTCTCAGGTGATTATTCTGAGCAAGAGGAAGAATCCCCATTGACATTGAGCATGCTCAAACCATTCAAGCTTTATACATCTCTATCAGATCACCTCGCCGGTGCCTAGTCTCCAGACACTGTAATTTGCAAAACTTAAGACTTTCTTCGTAAGATCAACCCTTTGTTCCATTCACTAATCTTGTTGCCCTTCTCTGTACTCGTTCCAGCAGCTCTACATCCTTCTTGAAATGAGGCCTCCAGACCTGTATACAGTACTCAAAGTGTGGCCTGACCATTGTCTTATACAAGGGAATAATCACCTCTTGATCCCTGGTAGAAAAATTCCTGTATATCATTGACAAGACACCATGAGTTACTCTTACAGCCCGTCTGCAGTGCTCAGAGAACTTCATATCTGCCTGCACAATTACCCACAGATCCTTTTCATTCTCTACCACTGTCAGTGTAGTACCACAGAGTTGATACGTTGCTCTGGGGTTGCTGTTTCCCATATGTAGTACTTTACATTTGTCAATGTTAAACTTCATTTGCCACCTCTCAGCCCATCTGCTCAACCTTTCCAGATCTTGTTGCAGCAGCATAGCGTCAGTAGTGTCCTTAAGAACCCTGCCAACCTTTGTATTGTCTGCAAACGTGGACACTAAGCTTGATATAGCATCATCAATATTATTTATAAATACAGAAAACAATAATGGACCCAACACTGAACCCTGAGGGATTCCACTAACAACATTAGTCCACGATGAGCAGTGTCCATTAATTACCACTCTCTGTCTTCTCCCCCTCAACTATCCCTTTATCCATAGCAGCAATTTGTCTCCAATGCCACACTGCTCCAATTTGAGTAGCAGTCTTCCATGTGCAACAGTATCAAAAGCCTTTCTAAGATCCAAATATATAATATCAAAGTTATTCCCTGCATCCAGTTCTTTTGTGACTGCATCATAGTATCCAATCAAATTGGTCAGGCAACACTTTCCCTTAACAAAACCATGCTGTGTCCAAGCTATAACTGAAGTCTTGTCTAGATGATCCTGCAGTGCTTCTTTAACCAGTGCCTCCATTAATTTTCCTGGAACCGAAGGTAAACTCACAGGTCTATAATTACTAGTGTCAGCCTTTGATCCTCCTTTGTTAATTGGGGTCACATCTGCATATCTCCAGTCTATAGGTACCTTCCCTGAGTCCAAAGAAGCTCTCATAATTATGGCTAAGGTTTTGCTTACTTCCTTTGCTGCCTCCTTTAATATAACTGGATAGATCCCATCCACCCCAGGTACCTTTTTTATGTTTATCCTCAACAATTTCTAATCCACTTTCCTCTCAGTTATTACAAAATCAGAGTTTACTTCAAGTCTGGCATTCCCCTTCCTGAATAACTCATCATGTGTGAATGTAGATGCAAAATACTTGTTTAGTTTGTTAGCCACCTGAGCAGGATCCTCAACTGTTGAACCATCAATATCCAGTGGACCAATCTGATTCATCCCTTTCCTTCTAGAGTTTAAATAGGTAAAGAACTCTTTTCTGTTTTTCTTTGCATCCTCTGCCAAGGTTTTCTCATAATCTGTCTTTGCCTGCCTAATCTACTTTGTGACTTGGTTACAGACCAGCTTATATCTATCATAGGCTTCCATGTCACCCATTAATTTATATGCATCCTGCATTTTTCTTCTCTGCCATGTCTCATTAGTTCATCTAACATCCATTTAGGCCTAAACCTTGAAAAATATTTCTTAGTTGGTATGCAAAGCCTAGTAGCTTCCAAGATAAGCTCTTTGAAGTTTATGTCAAATAAACACAATACAAAAAATTACTTCAACTAAAGGATGCAAAAACAAAACACGCGACCAACATGTTTATAAATGTTGCTATTGACCGAGAGGAAAGACCATGTGGTCCGGTCAGAGACATTCGTAAGTCATTCGTAGAATGAAATAAGCATGCACAGTTTAACACTGATTACTAGTAGAATCAGCCACTTTATAGAATAAAATTTAAAAAAAAAAAAAAAAAACAATTTCCAATCATTAAAACGCACTAAACTTTCATCATTATTGTATTCTCAGTTATAAGAATCAATTTTGAATGTCTGTGATATTTTTCTAAAGCACATTTCTGGAGGTCACAACCATAAAACAATAAAAACAATTTGCCGTTTCTGTTTATTGGGCTTTTCTGTTCCTGCAATCTATTATAAACAGGTATTAAAGTTGATCTAATTGCATCTGCAATAATATCAATAGCTGGAATTGTGGATTAATTCCTGTTAGTTTGACTTCTGTTCCGGAGAAAATAATGGAGTCACTGGTTAAAGATGCATTGCAGGATCATCTAGACAAGACTGCAGTAATAATTCACACAGCATGCGTTTGTCAAGGGAAAGATACTATGATGTGGTTACAAAGCAACTGGATGAAAAAAATAATTTTGATATCATATACTTAGATTTCAGGAAAGCTATTGATACTGTTGTGCATAGAAGACTACTGTACAAATTGGAACAGTATGGTATTAAGGGCAAGTTGCTGCAATGGATAAAAGGGTGGATGAGTGGGAGAAGACAGAGTGGTAATCAATGGATGCTGCTCTTCGTGGACTAATGTTATTAGTGGAGTCCCCCAGGGTTCTGTGTTGGACCCACTGTTGTTTTGTATATTTATCAATGATATTTATGAAGGTATATCAGGCTTAATGTCCAAGTATGCAAAGGTTGGCAGGGTTGTTAATGACAGTAATGGCAGTGTGCTACTGCAACAGGATCTAGAAAAGTTGGGTAGATGGGCTGAGAAGTGGTAACTGAAGTTTAACATTGACGAATGCAAAGTACTGCATATGGATAGAAGTAACCCAAGAGAAACATACCAACTGTGTGGTACTACACTTAGTGTGGTAGAAAATGAAAAAAGACCTGGGTGTAATTGTGCAGTCAGATATGTTTTCTGAGCAGTGTAGACAGGCTGCCAGAGCAGGTCATGGGGTATTCTCAATGATATGCAGGAATTTTGCTGGAAGGGAAAAGGAGGTGATTATCCCTTTGTATAAGGCAATGGTCAGGCCCCACCTTGAGTACTGCGTACAGGCTATAGCCTCATTTTAGGAAGGATGTACAGTTGCTTGAGTGGGTACAGAGAAGGGCAACACAATTGGTGAGGGGAACGGAGCTCTCCTACCAAGAAAGGCTTAAGTTTTGTAAATTGCAGCATCTGTAGACTAGACACCTGCAAGGTGATCTGAATGAGGTGTATAAGGCCTTCAATGGGTTGAGCAGACTCAATTCTGATGGAATTCTTCCTCTTGCTCAGATTACGAACCTGAGGGGGCATAAATTCGAATTGAAGAAAGACAGTTGTAGAATAGATGTGCAAAACTTTGCCTTTAGCCAGTGGGTAGTTGATTGCTGGAACAAACTTCCATCTGTCATTGTGAAAGTTGATAGCTTAAATAAATTCAATGAGGAACTAGACAAACTTTTAAAGGGACTGGTGTGGAATGGGTTTTTTTTTTTTGGCTAATGCTACATAAGCTTGCTTTCTTGCATAACATGCCTTTACTACTACTAATACTATAATTTTTCTATTTTAGCTTATTAGAATTGCCGTTTAATAGAATTATAATTCAATTCACAAACGTGATCACAATAAACAGTGCTTAGTACATATTGTATAGTGAATGGAATTTTTTTATGGAGAGTCCATCATAAAGTGATTTCATCGTACGGCAAATCAATCATAAAGTGGGGGTCCACTGTATTAAGTTAGGAATGAATGCTCAGAATTTGTGAACTAACACGTTGGCAACACTGCCTTCGTATCATTTGTTTTTGACCATAAGCGATTCATGCGGAATGTTATCAATGTGAGCTCAGTTTAATTTTGAGGTTATTGTGTCAAGCTTGTGCTGAAAAAGTGAGTAAAACGTCCTCACGCAAGTGTTGAACAATCTGAACTTATTTTGTTATATTTATGGAATAAAACAAAATAAGTAAAGACAAAATATTACAGAATTTGTAAAAAAAAGTGTATTGTACTTCAAATAGGCCTCTGGGGTTGGGTATATTCATACTATGATTTTTAGCATTTCTCACCAACCATTGAAGTAAAAACGAAAACCAAAATCTTAAAAAGCTTTATATTTAAATTTACAATAAATTTACAGTAGATCAAACAAAATAAATGTGATTATACAAATAAAATGTTACTGATAATAAAATACTGAATTAAGATAGAATAAAACAAATGTAGTTTACAGTGAATGTACAAATAAAATGATAATAAAATACTGAATTAAAATGCAATAAAATATACTAGATTAAAAGCGCTAAAATAACTGAAGCTTTCAAAGGCTTCTGCCTTCTTTCTCAACAGTGCACTTCTATTCTGCGGTGCCTCATTAAATACCAGCAGGTTTACGGTGCATCTCACTTAAACGTGTACTGTTCCAGTACATGTTGGAACCGGAAGCGGCTCGGGAGCGTTCCAGGCGAAAACGTTCATCCCCTCCAAGGATTACCGCCTCAAAGAGGGGATGAATGCGTGTACCCCTGTCTCTATTTATATTATTCCCAATAGAACTAATTCATAGGCTCTCGAGCCACTTGCGGTTCCAAAATCTATGCGCCCGATCAGTGATGACTGCTTTGTCCGGGGAGATATGATGTTGCTTCTCCCAAAAATGTTCAGCTACGGCGGATTTACCATCAGTGCGATCATAGCTAATTTAGCTATGGAGGAGCTCGAGGCTAGATTATTCATGTCCGTGGAAAAGATACTTTGATGATACCTTTTCAATTATTTGGAAGGGGAGTGAAGATGAGACGTTGAATTTTCTTAACAGCTTCTCCCCGTTCATACAATTCACCTCTAAGGTAGAAGAAGGAGGGGTTTTGCCATTCCTGGATGTGTTGATCTGTAGAGAAGGCCAGTGTTTGAAAACAAAAGTGTTTAGAAAACCTATGTGCAAAGGCCAATACTCACTTTACAACTCAGCTCAGGCCAACCATCACAGGAACAGTGTGATAAGAGCACTAGTAGATAGGGCAAAATCGCATTGTGGTACCTCACAGGACAGAAAAATAGAGTATGAGCGTGTTACTGCGGATCTTTTGAAGTGTGGGTACCCCCAGAGGATCATAGAGAAATACATTAGTGGAGGGCAGAGCAGATGTGAGTCCTTCACACCGATTGCCACCGCATACGTTCCCTACTATCCGGGTTTAACCGAGCATATAGTTTGTATACTAAGGAATTACCAGACGCGCTGTGTGCAGCTCCCAGGTCAGAAGCTGCACACGGTCGTGTCACAGGTGAAAGACCCCATCTCACACGAAAATATAAGTGGGGTCGTATATAGCATCAAGTGCCCGGATTGTGGGGAGTGTTATGTGGGGGAAACAAAACGACGCCTCAAAGGTCGTCTGGGGGAGCACACAAACGCGATAAGAAATGCGGATTATGGTAAATCCGCCGTAGCTGAACATTTTTGGGAGAAGCAACATCATATCTCCCTGGACGAAGCAGTCATCACTGATCGGGCGCATAGATTTTGGGACCGCAAGTGGCTCGAGAGCCTACGAATTAGTTCTATTGGGAATAATATAAATAGAGACAGGGGTACACGCATTCATCCCCTCTTTGAGGCAGTAATCCTTGGAGAGGATGAACGTTTTCACCTGGAACGCTCCCAAGCCGCTTCTGGTTCCAACATGTACAGGAACAGTACATGTTTAAGTGAGATGCACCGTGAACCTGCTGGTATTTAATGAGGCACCGCAGAATAGAAGTGCACTGTTGAGAAAGAAGGCAGAAGCCTTTGAAAGCTTCAGTTATTTTAGCGCTTTTAATCTAGTATATTTTATTGCATTTTAATTCAGTATTTTATTATCATTTTATTTGTACATTCACTGTAAACTACATTTGTTTTATTCTATCTTAATTCAGTATTTTATTATCAGTAACATTTTATTTGTATAATCACGTTTATTTTGTTTGATCTACTGTAAATTTATTGTAAATTTAAATATAAAGCTTTTTAAGATTTTGGTTTTCGTTTTTACTTCAATGGTTGGTGAGAAACGCTAAAAATCATAGTGTATTGTACTTATTTTGGAGTGAAACTTGGTGACCACGATGAACAATGGCCTCCATGTAAAGTTTTCCGACCCTGTGTTGGAGCATTGAGATTGTGGAAAAATGATAAAAAGAAGGCTATACCATCTGCAATTTCTATGATTTGGCAGGAGGCTACAAACCACTGTGATGACCGTTTACTTTTGCTTAGTTAATGTAGATGTTTGTTTGTTATTTGGTTTTTAGGAGCATTAGCAACTAAGGCCATATTGCTTCGGGGATATGCGGTGGTCATTCCCTGACCTTTCCGCATCCTCTGTATTTGGTGGTCACGGGCTACACACTGCTGCTCCTGCCCACCTGACTATGGAGGCGCCAGTTAATGTAGAGGGATATTCTTTGCATTGTAAGACGGGCATTGTGTATCCTAATATTCCATCTGCCATTAGACCAGTCCACTGTGGAGATAACCCACCTCCACTTGAATTAGAGAATTTAGCAGCTGAGAGTGCTGAAAGTGAAGTCTGCACACCTGGATACAAGGAGCAAGCACTGGGATGTCAAGTCTGGTCAAAGAGGGGCAGTTTTGCCTGGATCAACGAACATAGTTCATAAACCACTGGTAGACCCCAGAACTATCCTCCTTCCATCCTTGAACATCAAACTGGGACTGATGAAACAGTTTGTGAAAGCTTTACCTCATCTTCAACTACCTTTGTATTAAATTCCCATCGATCACTGAACAGAAACTGAAACAAGTATTTTTTGTTGGACCTCACATTTTCAAACTGATATGGGATCAAAATTTTGAGTAAACTATGAATAAGTGAGAAAAATAAACATGGATTAGCTTCAGGGCTGTTGCTGAGAACTTCTTGGAGAACAATGATCCAGACTACAAGAATATAGTTGAAAATGTTGGCAAACTGCAAGAAGCAAAGTTGCAACTTAAGTGTACACTCACACATCAACTACTCCCAGAAAATCTAGGAAGAGCTAATGAAGAACAAGGTGAGAAGTTTCACCAGGACATTAAAGATGTGGAGATGAGGTAGCAAGGGAGGTAGAATGTCTGCATGATGGCTGACTATTGCTGGATGCTGAAGAAGGACCATAAAATAGGATCTGCAAGAAAATAAAGACAAAAAAAATCTGACCCTTGTAGATCAGTTTTTAAAATGAGAGGCAAGTGTTTAGTGGGCTTTTTACCACACTGCCTTTCTTAATAGTGTTTTGAACACGTATTTAAATATAAGTCTGGTAAAAGTAGCATTTTGTTATAATTTCAGTGCAAAAATTAATAAAAATTTGTGAAAAACAAATTTTCTTTTGTGATGTTTGTAGAAACCTGATGTGATAGAAACTAACAGAAGTCAATTTTGAAATCAGCATTACAAAATTATTCAGAAACATCTTTTTCTGAGAAAACATCAAAGAATTATTTTTCAAAATGCAGAGTAATCAATAAGCTATGATATGTTTATTATCATTTGTTCATATTTAATAAATTCGAAAAAAAAAAAAAAAAAAAAAACATTAAATTCTCTATTCACTGCAGCTATGAAATGATAATGCTTTTCTGTTTTTTTTGAATGCATTACATAATTATCTGCATTATGATAATGCACTACATTAGTCATAACTGTCAATTTGCTTATAAGTTGTTTTAGCATTTATAGCTTTTTTTCAGTTTTTAACTTTCTTTAAACAAAATAATTAAATGTTGTTCATTCACTATAGAAGTAAAATATTCAAATATGCAATCCATGAACCTTGCTCACCATTTAGCAGACACGGTGAACAATGTTGGATCTCAGCAACAATAGCTGTTTCCCAATTTTGCTGTTATACATTGATAGCATTGTAATCATCGAACATAAAAAAAAGCAAAATAATGACAGGAAATAATGGAGTAGAGAAATTAAAATGAAACAGCTAATCTTGAAATTGATTTAAAGAGATAGTATTGGTGCATGTAGTTTAGTTGTGATAATTGGTGCTCAAGTTTTCAAAGTATTTTACATGTAAGTGCATTGTTAAAAAGAGAATTAATTCCCAATAAAACAAGTTTCTCATTTGAACATTTTTACCATTGGATTAAGAATGCTAATTGATTTGAAAAAGATTTTAATAAAATTAGAACGTAGTTATTTACTTCAACATTAAAGCTTGCAGTTTGCTTAACCATTTTTGACAGGAAATCAGTGTACATTACAAGGCCTAAATCTGAAGAAGAACCATTGAGGGCTGTAGTACTTAAAAGAATGAACACAAATTGCAAGAATCCAAAAGTGTATAAATTTCCGATCTAACTGTAAAGATTCAGTTATTTGAGATGTTAACAATTTGCTAATGTTAATTGGTCTTGCATTTAATGCAGTGGTTTTCAACCAGGGCGCCACGGCACACTAGAGAGTCGCAACAACATTCTTGGGGTTCCGTGTAATTGGGTTTAAGTTACTTAAAGTTATTATTATTATTTATTTTTTAAAAATTTATACATTTATTTCATTATAAAAAGGTGTACAGTATCCATTGTACCGTATTTTTTTAATTTTGTGGTGATCTTTATTTAGTACCTCTACATAAAGAATAAAATTATTTTATAGGTATATATTAAAAGGTTGAAAACCATTGTGTTAGGTATTTATTTTGGCCTAGGGGTGCCATGAAAAAATTACTAGGACACTAAGGGCACCGTGAACCGAAAAAGTTTGGGAACTTCTGATTTAATGTCTTATAAAAAAAACAAAAGTTTTATTTTACACACAAATATTAATGTATATATTTTACGTGAGAATATTAATGTATATATTTTACGTGAGAATATTAATGTATATATTTTAAGTTCAGGAAGTGGCCACCATAGTCAATTGTTTTTAGAAATGAAATAAGGCCTCCGTAGCCAAGTGGTCAGGAGCGGGAGTGCAGTGGCACATGCTCTTTGAGTAGACCAGGGTTCAAGCCCCTGACTGCCAAATACGGTCGATCTGGCAACCTGCACTGGACCAGCATGGCAGATTATGGTCCATTTCCGTCAACATGAATTGTTGAGGAGGCTTCCATCCTGCAGTGGGTTGATAATGGCTGCACTTTACCTTTATGTCTTGAAGATGCTCTTCTCATGTACTATACTCTAAATTTTGTTGCCTTTACTAAAAGACTTTTATTACAAGATACTCTTTTATTCTGTTGACACAAACAGGAATGAAACATCTTTGTTAAGAGAGCTCAAGTATCCAGTCCTGCACATGTCATGAATACTTCGTCTAAAACTAATTTCCCGTTTAGAGGCAAATGAATGTACAGAACCTGAGGCATTGGTAACTGTTCCTTACAGTCAAATTGTCTGTCCTCTTGTATATGTTATATACTGAACTAACAAGTGTTTATTTCAGGAGAGAGGAGAGCAATTTGATACTACTATGAATGCCTGTCTTCTGTCTGGTAAGAAATAAAAACAATATTTTAACATAGGTGATTCATTACACATTAACCAACCAGTAGGGACCATCAGTGCTGTTTCTCATTAACACATCTGAAATCATATATATATATATATATATTAATAGTTATATTAGTGATAAAAGGAAAGCAAGAAATAAAGCAAAGCAAGAAAGTTAAAAGACAATAACTAATATTTATGGGTTAATGCAGTTGCAAGCAATCATGCAATACACCCACAATGTCTATAGAATATTATTAGAAAAAGTAAATCAATCCAATAATAAGAATACCATCAAGGACTTAAGAAAACGCAAAAAAAAAAAAAAAAAAAAAAAATAATAAAAAGAAAAAAAAATTATTATTATCGCTTTTTACCGACAATCTAGATGACTTCAACTGGGGCCAACCACCCAGAATGAAGGCAAAAAACGACAAGAAGTTCTCTGTTTCTGTGATGATCAATATATGCTAAGTAATTTAAATCTAAATCAAATATAAACCAGTATAGGCCGAACATAAATCGAATATAAATAAATCGAATGAAGATAATTAATTAAGAAATTTTTTTTTTTTTTTTTTTTTTTTGAAATATTAGAATCAAAGGTAAGAAATATAAGTAAAATATAAATGTAAGCATATATTAATCATCGTTGACCCGACAGAGAACGTAATTTAAGGATTAAAACAAGATTAAATATATAATACATACTACATTTGACCGTATCTAGGACATAATGTAATAGTCGTCAAAATAATATGTGGTGCCCCCTATGTGATGGATACGGTAAAAATAAATAATTAAATTAAATTAACGCAAAGAGAAACATGCAGATAGTAAGAAGAAAAACTAAAGGAGTAGGAAAAATAGAACCTGAACTCCAAAAAGGCGAAAAATAGTGGTATAGATAAGAAATAGTTTCTCCTACGTCCTCGGATTGCCCTAATAATTTCGGAGAAATAAAAATAAAGAGTGTAGGACAGCTTAAAGGCATTACAAGATATAAGTTGTGGCTCGGGTATGCCCGGGATCGCAAACCCGTTCCTATAGTAGGACCCTGAGCTGAATTTGCATGTTATCTCAGCGTGAATTTAAGTAAATTTAAATGAAATTAACTATATGTATTAAAAAAAAATAAAAAAAAAAATGATACACTGTAATTTGCAAGCCGGTGGGTACAAGTTTTCTACGCCGTAAGACACCAAGAATGCAAAGTGTATCCTATTTACATATATACATGGCACTAAATATAACGATTTTATTGAAAATTATATTGAAACGATAGGTTCAGAAAACAAATTTTTTTGAAATTAATTATGCTAATTGCTTTCCTGAAGTGATATTTCAGGTAAGCGATAGGGAAATTATTATTAATCAACTTGCCGTACAACGCTGTTAAGCCTGTTGAACAATTTTTATTACTATTGCAGATATAAGCAATCCTTATTATTATGTAATATTTCTATATGAAGATCCAAGTAATTTGCTATAGTATCGGAACTATTAGTTTTTTCCAACACAAGCTCCCCTGGATATATCCAGGGGATAATCCAGGATATATCCAGGGGAGCTTGTGTTGGAAAAAACTAATAGTTCCGATACTATAGCAAATTACTTGGATCTTCATATAGAAATATTACATAATAATAAGGATTGCTTATATCTGCAATAGTAATAAAAATTGTTCAACAGGCTTAACAGCGTTGTACGGCAAGTTGATTAATAATAATTTCCCTATCGCTTACCTGAAATATCACTTCAGGAAAGCAATTATAGCATAATTAATTTCAAAAAAATTTGTTTTCTGAACCTATCGTTTCAATATAATTTTCAATAAAATCGTTATATTTAGTGCCATGTATATATGTAAATAGGATACACTTTGCATTCTTGGTGTCTTACGGCGTAGAAAACTTGTACCCACCGGCTTGCAAATTACAGTGTATCATTTTTTTTTTTTTTTTTTTTTAATACATATAGTTAATTTCATTTAAATTTACTTAAATTCATGCTGAGATAACATGCAAATTCAGCTCAGGGTCCTACTATAGGAACGGGTTTGCGATCCCGGGCATACCCGAGCCACAACTTATATCTTGTAATGCCTTTAAGCTGTCCTACACTCTTTATTTTTATTTCTCCGAAATTATTAGGGCAATCCGAGGACGTAGGAGAAACTATTTCTTATCTATACCACTATTTTTCGCCTTTTTGGAGTTCAGGTTCTATTTTTCCTACTCCTTTAGTTTTTCTTCTTACTATCTGCATGTTTCTCTTTGCGTTAATTTAATTTAATTATTTATTTTTACCGTATCCATCACATAGGGGGCACCACATATTATTTTGACGACTATTACATTATGTCCTAGATACGGTCAAATGTAGTATGTATTATATATTTAATCTTGTTTTAATCCTTAAATTACGTTCTCTGTCGGGTCAACGATGATTAATATATGCTTACATTTATATTTTACTTATATTTCTTACATTTGATTCTAATATTTCAAAAAAAAAAAAAAAAAAAAAAAAATTTTTCTTAATTAATTATCTTCATTCGATTTATTTATATTTGATTTAGATTTAAATTACTTAGCATATATTGATCATCACAGAAACAGAGAACTTCTTGTCGTTTTTTGCCTTCATTCTGGGTGGTTGGCCCCAGTTGAAGTCATCTAGATTGTCGGTAAAAAGCGATAATAATAATAATTTTTTTTTTTTTTTTTTTTTTTTTGCGTTTTCTTAAGTCCTTGATGGTATTCTTATTATTGGATCGATTTACTTTTTCTAATAATATTCTATATATATATATATATATATATATATATAGAGAGAGAGAGAGAGAGAGAGAGAGAGAGAGAGAGAGAGAGAGAGAGAGAGAGAGAAGTATTACAAGAATATAATCACAGAATAGTCAAACTGAAGGAATAATAGATATCAAAGAAGGAAGGACCAATTTCACTCTTGTTATAACAACATGCCTGCTAGCACTTCCAATTTAGCTGGAAGTTTTAAAATAACTAGGTGTGTGTGTTCTGATTTTCCCAGTAAGTTCAGTTTTCTTCCAGTTTTTAGTGAATTATATTTTTTCGATTATGGATCTACTGAATTTAACAGCATGTGCTTAAAAGCTAAAGTAAGGTTCATGTTCAGCCTTCACTACAGAGCACATGCCAGTAAGTGTTTACAATGTTAGGTAAAAAATTTATCTGGATTTTGTATATAATGTTTTGACAGCTATGTTTAAATACTTGGTTTCTGTAATTAAGATTTAACTTTTAATGTCTTAATTTCAATGCTGTTTTTTTAGCAGCATTAACAATCAGACAGTTTGGTGTCCTCACTGTTATTGGTTACTGAGTAGTTTGTTCTGTGTTCTGTACTATAATTGTGTTTGTTATTAAGT
This sequence comes from Mastigoproctus giganteus, assembly GCF_048544385.1. NCBI lineage: Eukaryota > Metazoa > Arthropoda > Arachnida > Uropygi > Thelyphonidae > Mastigoproctus > Mastigoproctus giganteus. The sequence goes on from NC_143576.1 coordinate 167,827,868, forward strand.
TAAGATTAGTTTAAACATGTAATTTACCTAGAATTTTCTGAGCCCTGAAATTGATAGCATACCATGCTAATTTCAACTAGGCCATAAAATGTAAAGATACTACATTAGCCAAAACTATAACTGAACAGAATGAAAAAAATAAAAATAATAAATAAATGAAACAAAGAACTTTAAAATACAGTTCATTACATCTCATGGTGACACATGTAATTACCTACTGTAGCATTTAATTAGTTGTCATTAATTTGTAAATTAGGTCTGGACCTACTGAAAAGAAATGCTAACAAGTTAGAAAACGTGTATACGCTGCTTACCATAATCATAAATATAATGAATTAATTAATACATAATAAATAAATACAAGAAAAATTAATTATGAATTTGTGTATATTTAAACATATACACTGGCCAGTCAAAACATTATGATGCCCCAACCAATCTTTTAGAAATACGTTGTTGCGCCCTACCTGGTGGCATACTTTCTTTTTTTTTTTTTTTTATGTAAACCCCAAACACGAGAGGTATTAGAACCTATAGTACTTAGTACCGCTTGGGTGCTTAGTGCTTGGGTTGGAGGTTGGGAAGATGAAAGAAGATATTTGTTAACATTGGACTTGATCTTCTGTAGACTGTAATTTTCAGGAAATACGTATGAAGGAAGGGTGTTCCAGAAAACGCCAGTTGAATGAATAAACGAGGAAGATGAAAAGTTGGTTCAGTCAATTTGAAGTTGGACAGTAAATGGATGTTGGCTGGTGGCGGCATGTGTTCAGACTGTTTTGAAAGAGAGAGAGCGGGATTATAGAAGCCAATTCAGAAGAACAGTGCCCATGGAAGTATCTGTAGAAGAGGCATGCAGCAGAAACAGTACGTCTATGAGACAGCGAGTGGAGAGACTCTGTTAGAGATGAATCATTAATTAACCTAACTGCCCTCTTCTGAATGGAATCAAGAAGCCTGAGAGAGGATTTGGGAGCACCACCCCAGATGTCGGAACAATGTTCCATGGCAGGGCAGTTTTGCGATTTATACAGAGTGAGCAGCTGTTTGGAAAAAAAGTAACGCCGAGAGCGAAAGAGAAAACCAAGTTTTTTAGATGAAGAGGAAGCAATATTTATAATGTGCTTGTGCCAAGAGAGATTAGAAGTCAGGGTAATCCCCAAAAGAGATTTATCATTTTGCCTAGAAATTGGAGTGTCACTAAAGATAAGCATAGGAGCAGAAGAATCCTTTTTGTGAGATATAAGACAAGACTGAGTTTTAGAAGGGTTGAAATCAACTAAGTTGTCTTTGCCCCACTGGAGAATTACCTGAAGATCGGCATTTAGGGAATTGGCAGCAGATATTCGAAAAGTTGAAGCTGATTGAACAGGGCAAGGTTTCTCAAAATGGAAAATGGAATGCAATGTGCTATCATCGGCAAAACTATGGATAGGATTTCCAGTCAATGGAAGAAGGTCATTAATATATAAGAGGAAAAGAATGGGGGAAAGAACTGAACCTTGGGGGATGCTGGCATTAGTGGAAAAGTTAGAAGACAGAGAGCCATCTACCATCACCCTCAGTGAGCGATCAGAGAGAAAACTGAATAACCAATTACTAAAAATGGTTGGCAAACCATAAGATGGAAGCTTGTTTAGAAGACCTTTAAGTCAAACACGATCGAAAGCCTTTGAGATGTCAAGAAGAACTAACTGGTGGCAGTTGCTCTTGACATCTCAAAGGTTCGGTGTGTTTCACCGAACCTTTCCATTGAGTTAGTCCATAAATGGGTAACATATGCCAGAACATCACCAGTGGATCGACACTGACGGAATGCATACTGGTGATCGTTGATCAGACGGAAGGTTTCTAGGTAGTTTAAGAGTTGGTGGTTAATTGATTTTTCCATTACTTTAGAAAGAGTAGAAGTAATCGCAATGGGACGATAATTGGATGGGAGGGATTTGTCACCCTTTTTAGGAACTGGCTGGATATGAGCAAATTTCCAAGCAGAAGGAAAAACAGTGTGACTTTGGAATAAGAAAGCTGGGTCAGTGTGACTTTGGAATAAGAAAGTGAAAAAAGGCGGCAAAGAATAGGAGTAAGTTCAGGAGCACAGGTTTTGAGAACAAGTGGAGAAATACAATCGAGACCTGGAGTTTTCTTAGCATCAAGATTCGTCAAAATCCTTCTAACATCCTTTTGACGGAAGACCACAGGAGGCATTGAATGGAGTGTGCTGGGAATGGTGGGAGGAGTTTTACCAAGATCATTAATATATCAGTTGGAAGAAAAATGGGATGCTAGCAAGTCAGCTTTATCCTTGGCTGAAGTGACAACAGAACCATCTGGTTTGGACAGAGGTGGGAGCAGAGATGGGCAAAAGTTGCGGCCAATAGCTTTGGCAAGGGACCAGAATGCTCAGTTACCATTAGGGCAAGAAGCAAGTTTTCTACTCTTAGCCTGTTCAAACTCTAGTTTGGACTGATTAATAACTGCTTTACAATTGTTGCGAGCTTTGGTGTAGGCAGAAAATGAAACTGAAGAATTAGAAACAAGCCAATTACGATATGCAACATTCTTCTCTTGAACAGCCTTAGCACATTTTATTGGAAAACCAAGGTTTAGATAAAGGACAAGATTTTAAAGTGCAGTGTGGGATAAAGGAGTCCATTCCTGCTAGAATAATTTCACTGACACAATCTGAGCAAACGTTGACATCAGAAGTTTTCAAACAGCAATCCAACCAAGGAAAAGAAGAAAAGAAATCTCGCAGGTCATCCCATTTTGCATTCTTGTAATGCCAAACACGAGGTTGGGAATAGCCATGAGGTAAAGGCTCCATTGGAGAAGAGACATTTGTGATCTGAAGTGTCAAAAGGACCTCTCACTTTGACCGTGTACTTAGAAAGGTTGTTTGTGAGAAAAAGATCAAGCATGTTGGCTGTATGATTAAGATTGTCTGGTATTCTTGTAGGTAAACGAACAATCTGTGCAAGGTCAGTAGTAATTGCAAAAGCCTCAGCATCACGACCAGCTGGGTCGGTGTGACTAGAAAATGGAAGCCAGCTGGAGTTGTGAACATTAAAATCACAAAGGAAAATTGTCTCACTGTTAAGAAAGTTGGACTGGAGAAAGTCAAGTTGCAAAGAGAGGAAGTCAAAGAGCTCCAAGTGATTAGTGGAGTTGGGAGAAGGGTAGAGACAACAGATGAATTTGACACAATGAGGTAGAGAGATTTTAAGCCAGAGAAGATCAAAGAGAGGAGATTCCAAATTGCCAAGTCTCTGACAGGGAATATCAGAACGGACCACCTTTGAGGCAAAAGGAATCATACAGCGAATAATTTGGGCATCTGAGATGAGCAGTAGTTGAATCAACCGATAACTGAGATTCTGTTAGAAAAAGTACATGGGGTTAGGCAGACTGCAAGTGGAAATGGACATCGTCTGCTGACAAGGCTAGTAGGGGACAGACGTGTTCAAAGCCGCTAAGTGGATTTTTCTTATTTATTGATTTGAAATTATTGTTTTTCTAAAACTTTTGATTTAAATTTAGTAGTATAGCATTATTTTGTGATATTTCTGATTAATCTGGTGTATTTATTCTTTACTCGGCCTTGTAATTGCATAAAAGTATCGGTAAGGGTATCAAATCCACGTGTTACAAGTTACAACTCCGCTGAACGAGAAGTTTTTTAGCCATATTTAGCCGCTTATTGAATATTTTTTACATCAAATTATTTTTTGTAAGTAGCTTATAGACCTAGTAAGAATCGTTAGTTTATACTGAATTGAGACAGCGAGATTTGAAAGTTAATTAATACTTAAGTGCACATAGATTACCGTTCGTAAATTCCCGCCTTTGTCTTTGTCATACGATCGTTATATATCGAACCTAGATAGTGTTAGTATAGTATACGTTATAATAGTTTCAGCGATCGGTAAAATCTATTAAACTTGTTGAACTTCGTTGGCATTTAAATTGCACTTTAACTAAATACATATACCGACTTAGATTACAAACGTAACATAATTAATTAATACATAACTGATACGGAAATTATATAAAGGGAACTCGGAGACAGTTAATACTTGACACTAAAAAATATATATACCATTATAACTGTGTTGGGAGATAAGTTAGGGTTATAAACTGAAATTGAAATTTTATTTAAATTAAAAGTAATCATGACTCAGACCAGAGCAGCAAAACAAAAGGCTCAAGCTAATGGAAGTACTGTGGCTCAGAGGAGAACTGAGGGGGGCAGTTGCCTTCTGAATCACAGCCTTCTAAAATGCACAGCTTGCATGATGTTTGTGGAGCATTCAGGTACGGGACATGATATTGCCATGGGGGATGTCTTTGTGTGTGCGTGATGCAAGGAGTGTATCGAAATCAGGCAACAACTCAGCGTTCTTATGGGCCTATATGAGAGCTTGAAGGACAGGGTGGATGCCCTCGAAGGAACTAAATTGAGGGGCCCATCAAGCTCTCAGCTGCCCACATCAATGCCAGAGCTTGCACTTGGTCATCGTGAAACACAGCGGCAACCCCCAAGGCAGAATGAGCTGGTCCCAAAGGAACTAGTAGTTGTTGGTAACTCTATTGTCAGGGAAACGATGAACATGCTTTGTAAAAAGGATACGTGGAACAGGACCAGGGTATGTCTGCCAGGGGCAAAGGTTGATGACGTTGTAGAACAGATATCATCTTTTAAGGGCACAAAAGGTGATATAGTTGTACACGTTGGCATTAATGATATCAAGAGTAGGAGACCGGCAGAATTGCTTAACAAGTACAGGTCACTGTTGAAAAAAAGCCGTGAAATGGGGTTGAATTTGAAAGTGTCTGCAATTCTGCCCAGACACGATAGAAGGGAGTATATGATGAGAGCCTTGTTGATCAATTCGGCCCTGGAAAGATTGTGCAAGGCTCAAGGGGTAGAATTTTTTTCAGCCTGGACTGTACTTGTTAACAGGAGAGATTGCTTCTACAGGGATGGGATACACTTAAATAGAAAGGGTGCAAGAATATTTGCTGATGCTATCGAGGCAGTGTTAGGTGGGTCAGAAAACTGCTAACTTGGGGGGATACAAAGACGAATAGATTAACAGTAGCCACTGGCAAAGGTGAAAGAGATTCTTGCACTGCTTCTATTGGAATGGGCAGAAGCTTGAAAAACAAGATTCAGGATATTTCAGAGACTGCTGGGAGTCATTCCGGTACAAGTAAATACATGGGTTGTGTTAGGGTAGCTAAGAATAGAAATCGGTGCATGTACACTTGCATGTACACCAATGCTAGGAGTTTAGTAAATAAATTTGATGAATTTGATTGTTCAAAACATCAAAGGCAGATATTGTGGGGATTTCAGAGACGTGGTGTCACACAGATATAAGGAATGCAGAACTGGAATTTGGGGAGTACAACGTCTACAGAAAAGACAGACTGGACAGGAAGGGAGGAGGGGTTATGCTATTAGTTAAGAAATACATAAAATCCAAGGAAGTGAAGCCAGTGGACATCGCTGGACAGTGCAGTGTCGAGTCAGTTTGGTGTGACATAAGCATTGGGAGATCAAAATTGAGAGTAGGAGTGTGCTATAGGCCTAATGACTCTGATGAGTATAATAAGAAACTGTACAGGGAAATAGAGTGGGCCAGTAAATCAGAGAGTCTTATAATAGGAGATTTTAATTTCCCAGATATTGACTGGAGTTTGGGGCTGGTCTCTCACACACTAGCAAGGCTTTTGTGGATTTATTGGATGATTGTTTTCTACATTGTGGTCATAAGCCACGATCCCAAAGAATTAGAGGAAAATCTTAATCAGTTATGCACAGTTAGTAAGGATTTTGGACTAAAGATGAATATGGCTAAAACAAAATTAATGATGAATAAGTATGCCACAGAAAGGGAAATAATGATTGAAGGAGCAGTAATTGAAAAGGTGGAGTCATACTTATCTGGGACAAGTCATTAGCTGTAATAATGATAAAGGCTGGAAGTCAAGAGAAGAATAAATTTCGGGTGGATAGCATTCAGGAAATATAGTCACATACTGAGGAGCAATATCCCAATTTGTCTGAAACATAAAGCAATGAACCAATGTATACTCCCCACCATGACTTATGGAAGTGAAACTTGGGCACTCACCAAAAGAATGGAAGAGAAGCTGAGAACTAGGAATCCCAGGATCGTGGTTGATTTTTGCTGCGGGATTTATCCCGGTATTTCCCGGTCTGAATTACTAACTTTAATAATCAATACTAACCGTCTTACACACACACATTATAAATATATATACAAATTTGTATATGCGTTCATCGTACGCTGGCAGGATAAATAGTTTCTTCATAATTTGAGATATCGTCAGCAATAAAGATGTGTATTTTAATTTAGAAAAATATTTATTTTCATACATTACATTTGCAATATATATATATATATATATATATATATATATATATATATAAACAGAAAGCGGAAGGCCAGCACTTTCTTACATATCTCTGTAATGTCATCGTCGTCATGTCTCGAGTCTTCTCAATTATACATGTCATTTGTCCTAGAAAGATCCTCTTGCAGTTAAGCCGCTTTATATATATTTTATTGTTTTAATATTTTGTGACGATGGAGAGATCAAAAACATTCATCTGAAAGTACTTCATTAAATGTAATAATAATGAAGAAGCAAAGTGTAATCATTGTGGTGCAGTACTGAAATGTAGAGGTTTTTCAACAAGTGGCTTGCTTCGGCATTTAAAAACTAAACATTCTATTGAGAAGCCTACGTCGGCAAATGATTGTAACCTCAAACGTTTTGCAGTGGACGAATCTGTAGAAAGCTCTTCGAAAAGTTTTAGTTTTTTTAAAGAAAAACACAAAAGAAGAAATCATTGCAAAGCTTGTAGCTGTAGATGGATTTCCTATCAGTGACATATGTAAAAGTGAATTTATTCAGGAAGCATTCAGTGAAAAAGGTTTGCTTCTTCCTAAAAATCCCAATCATGTTATGCAATTAGTGTATAAACAGTATATTATAAAAGAAAATATAATAAAAGAAATTGAACAATCATTAAAAAATGGTAAGAGATTCAAGCCTTTCTCTAGAAGAATATTCGTCACTTAAAAACAAACATTATTTAAATATCAATGTTCATCAAGATAAAGACAAATTTTTGAATCTAGGAATTATTGCTATTAATGGTAGAATAAATGCTGAAGAAATGGTTGAAGAAGTAAAACAGAAGTTATTGGAGTTTAAATTATCAATAGAGCATCATATAGTTGTGTGCGTAACGGATGGGGCCAATGTTATGGTGAAATTTGGACAGTTGATAGATTTTGAACATCAGCTTTGCTATGCCCACGGTATACACCTTGCAATATGCAACGTTCTATACAAGAGACGGAATGATTCCGAAGGTGTAATTGAGGTAGAAACAACTGAAGACAGCGAGGAAGATTTAGGATGAAACGGAAAATTACGACTCAAATCTAAGCTTCGAAAACAATCCTGATAAGGAACAAAAATGTGATTTCAGAGATGACCTATTCTCCGGTGCATTAAACATAGCTAATATCATTAATAAAGTTAGAACGATTGTGCAAATGGTTCGAAAGACTCCCTTGAAAAGTGATATTCTTCAGAATTATGTTAAATCTTCATTCAAGCAAGAAAATTTAAGCCTAGTACTCGATTCTAAAACTAGATGGAACAGTTTGATAGCCATGTTAGAACGATTCTTACAGTTAAAATCACAAATTGAAAAAACAATGATTGACTATAACATGAAAAATCCAATATGTGAAGCAGAATATACAGCTCTTAATGATCCTGTGCGTGCGTTGAAGCCCGTCGAATTCAATCGCAAAACCTTTGCAGTCGTGATGCGACACTTCTTATTGCAGAGGGAGTTTTTTCTTTTATCATACAAGAAATTTCTAAGCAAAATTCTATCTTTTCTAGAAAAGTTCAGGAAGCACTAATTTTAAGGATAAACGAGAGAAGGCAAAAAGCTTTGGTTGGATTATTGAAGTATATAAAAACTGGAAAAACATATTATAAAAGAAATAGAAAAATAGTAGAAACGGTGTTGCAACCATTTCCAAGCAAGTCAGCCTTGTTGGTTACAGCAAAACGAATAACTCGTCTTGGGTTTTCCTCTTCTGAATCATCGCAATCTGATTCATCACATTCCGACTCCGAGAAAGAGTGTGACAGCGAGAGCGAAAGACAGCAGATGCTTTGTGAGAAACTGGCGTGTCAAATCAAAAACCAAATTGAATGTTTCTAAAGACCCTCAACATGAAGCTGAAGGTCAATCACCTGCAAAGAATATATCCAAGGCGTTCGAAATCTTTGAGGCAACTGGTGAAAAAACAATAAATGTATTAAAATTAATGGACGCTCTCGAATCCATACCACCAACAAGTGTAGAAGCTGAAAGGTCCTTTTCAGCTGCAGGACTATTTATAACCAAACTTAGAACTAGACTCAGCGATAAAAGTGTAAATTGCCTGTGTTTCTTACATTCATATTACATGTCAATTGCTAAATCAGTTTCAAAATAAACTAAAAGTGAAATAAATTTTTGTTTAACAATGTAGTCACTAGTCTGTCAAGGTTTAAAAAGAAGATGTTAAGTTTCTGAAAAGTAAGTTTTGAATTCGTTTCAGTTTGTAGTTTATATATATATATGTATAAAATATTAAAGATAATAATAGAACAGATAAATCAAATAATACCATTCAGGAATTTTAAGAAAACGCAAAGGATTTAAAAAAAAAAAAAATTGCTATCGTTGTTTACCTACAATCCAGATGACTTCAACTGGGGCCAACCACCCAGACTGAAGGCAAAAAACAACAAAACGTTCTCTGTTTCTGTAATGATCAATATATGCTAAGTAATTTGAATTTAAACCAAATATAGGTAATTAAAAAAATAGTTAAGAAAATTTAGCATCAAAAGTAAGAAATTATATGTAAGCAATTATAAATGTAAGCATATATTAATCATCGTTGACCGAACAGAGAACATAATTTAATGATTAAAATAAGATTAAATATATAGTATAATAATTTAATGCATATCTACCGTATCCAGGACATAATGTACTAACAACAATAGTCGTCAGGATCACAATAATATGTGGTGCCTCCTATGTGATGGATATGGTAATAATAAATAAATAAATAAGTAAAATTAAAATAATTAATTAATTAACCAATCAAATTTAAGTAATCAGAAATTAATAAAAATAAAAATCAAAAATGAAAAGAGAAACATGCAGATAGTAAGAAGAAAAACTAAAAGAGTAGGAATAATAGAACCTGAACTCCATAAAGGTGAAAAATAGTAGTATAGTAGTAGTGGCATGTGATGCAAGAAAGCAAGTGTGTGAGCTTATGCAGCATCAGCCAAAAAAAAAAAAAAAAAAAAAAAAACACACCATTCCCTCCAAATGCCTGTCCAGTTCCTTCTTAAATTTATTCAACCTATCAACTTCCACAACGACAGATGGAAGTTTATTCCAGCAATTAACCACCCGCTGGCTAAAGGCAAATTTCCACACATCTATTCTACATCTGTCTTTTCTTAATTTGAATTTATGCCCCCTTAGGTTCGTAATCTGAACAAGTGGAAGAATCCCATCAGAATTCAGATTGCTCAACCCATTCAAGGCCTTATACACCTCAATGAGATCACCGAGCAGGTGCCTAGTCTCCAACCACTGCAATTTGCAGAACTTAAGCCTCTCTTGGTAAGAGGATCCCTTTATTCCCCTCATCAATCTTGTTGCCCTTCTCTGTACACGCTCAAGTAAATCTACATCCTTCCTAAAATGAGGCCTCCAGAACTGTACGCAGTACTCAAGGCATGGCCTGACCATTGCCTTATACAGAGGGGCAATCACCTCCTTTTCCCTGCTAACAAAATTCCTGTATATCATTGACAACACCCCATGACCTGCCCTGGCAGCCTGTCTGCATTGCTCAGAAAACTTCATATCTGACTGCACAATTACTCCCAGGTCTTTTTCATTTTCTACCACCTTAAGTGTAGTACCACACAGTTGGTACGTTTCTCTAGGGTTACTTCTACCCATATGCAGTACTTTGCATTTGTCAAGGTTAAACTTCAGTTGCCACTTCTTAGCCCATCTGCCCAAATTATCTGGATCCTGTTACAGTAGCACACTGCCATTACTGTCATTAACAACCCTGCCAACCTTTGTATCATCTGCAAACTTCGACATTAAGCCTGATATACCTTCATCAATATCATTGATAAATATACAAAACAACAGTGGACCTAACACCGAACCCTGTGGGACTCCACTAATAACATTAGTCCAAGAAGAGCAGCACCCATTGATTACCACCCTCTGTCTTCTCGCACTTAACCATCCTTTTATCCATTGTAGCAACTTACTCTTAATACCATTCTGCTCCAATTTGTACAATAGTCTTCCATGCGCAACAGTGTCAAACGCTTTCCTGAAATCCAAATATATGATATCAAAATTATTTTTTGCATCCAGTTCCTTTGTAACCACATCATAATATCCTATCAAATTTGTCAGACAAGACTTTCCCTTAACAAACCCATGCTGCGTCTGAATTATTGCTGCAGTCTTGTCTAGATGATCCTGCAATGCATCTTTAACCAGTGACTCCATTATTTTACCCGGAACAGAAGTTAAAATAACTGGTCTGTAATTACTCCTGTCACCCTTCGATCCCCCTTTGTGAATTGGGGATACATTTGCACATCTCCAGTCCGTGGGAACCTCCCGTGAGTCCAAGAATGCTCTCATAAGCTTATGGCTAAGGGTTTGCTTAGTTGCTTTCCCTCGTTTAATATAACTGGATAGATCCCATCCACCCCAGGTATAGATAAGAAGTAGTTTCTCCTACATCCTCGGTTTACCCTAATAATTTCGGAGAAATAAAAATAAATAGTACAGAACAATTTAAAGACAATACAAGATATAATTTGTGGCTCGGGTATGCCTGGGATCGTAAACCCGTTCCTATAGTAGGACTCCGAGCTGAATTTGCAAGTTACCTCAGCATGAACTTAAATAAATTTAAATGAATTTAACTATGTAAAAAAAAAAAAAAGATACACTATAATTTGCAAGCCGGTGGGTACAAGTTTTCTACGCCATAAGACATCAAGAAATCAGTGTATTCTATGTATATATATACATGGCTCTAAATTCGTAATTATGGCAATTATATTGAAACAATGGGTTCAGAAAACAAATTTTCTGAACAGTTTTTATTATTATTATTGCAAATGTAAGCAATCCTCAGACATTGGGATAAAATGATATTAGCATGCACTGATTTTGATATATTAGATCTCCAGTTTGTAAGGTCGACTACATTGAAAATAAATGCATCTCTTTTATTATATATGTTTACATCTATATTATTATGAAATATTTCTATATGAAGATCCAGGTAATTTGCTATAGTATCAGAACTATTAGTTTTTTCTAATACAAGTTCTTCTGGATATAATTTACTGAAATACTGAATGAAATGTGGACAATTAAACACACATAGATCATCTATGTATCTAAATATAAGTAGGTTATCTTGGAATGCTCTTTTTGTATAATATAGATAGAGGTTTGCAATTATGCTTGATGCTAGACTTCCCAGGGGTGCCATTCACTTGTAAGTATAATAATGTTCCATCACATACATAATTATTAAAGATACATAAATTTATTAGAGTATCCCAGTAGGTTAAATCAAACTTTATAGCATTTTTATTTTCCAAATATAGCTTCTGGAGAACTTTTAAATTGTCAAGTTTAATACTAGTGAATAAACTGTTAAAATCAAATGTTTGTATTTGCTGAATATTGTTATTTTTTATTTCATTTATAATTGGAAAGTTGTTATTTATTATAATAGTTTTATTTACGTTATTTAATATAATTTTAAGTAACTTTTCTGTTTTTCCTGGAATTTTAGCATAACTATCTCTATATGATGTTATGAATCTAAATGCAATAGGTGATTTATGAAATTTGGGTATACCATATTTAAACGGATATTTTAGGTTATTATACTTTAACTTTAATTTTTTATGTAATGCAATTAATTTTTTGATTATTACATTAGGTGAAGATGCTATGTATTTATATGAACTACTAGACTGCAGTTCATTTTTAATAATTTCTATATAATATGACTTACATATAACTGCATAATTGCAAGCAGCTTTGTCAACGGGAGTAATTACAAAATGTTCATGTATTTCTTTGAGCTGCCTATTTATTAATTTTGTATTATACAGATTATCTGGTATGAATTTCAATTGATTATATTTGTTAGATATGATATCAAGCATCGTAAATAACCACATGTGGTATGCCTCAACCGGTATGTTATATTTGTATGCAGATCAAAATACTTATGCAGTAGTTTAATAAATCTAGATATAAAAACTTTTTAAAGGTTGATTTATTAATAGATAGATTAGGTCGAAGTTTAAAACCAAGTGATAAAATATCTCTAAGTTCAGGATATGTGATTATATCTAAATCGCCGGTTATAATGTGGTTATGGTTAGGATCCACGTATCTAAGAAATGAAGGCTTGTGGCAAACACATGTATCCTGTCCGATGTTAATATTGTGAAGGTTTGTAGCTATTATTTTATAGTTACATGCTTTAAGACCTTAATATCAGATTTAGAATATCTAAATCTGATATTAATATGTAAGTTATTGATAGGCAACAAGTCATTACGTAAATTAATAGTTCTATGTATATCCAAATTATCCATAATTTTATTTTGAAAATATAAGACGAGGACAGAGTGTTCTTTTTTTTTTTTTTTTTTTTTTATGTAAACCCCAAACACGAAAGGTATCAAAACCTATAGTACTTAGTACTGTGCATGGGTTGAAGGAGAAGTATGGGGGGGAGTGGGATGCCGGAAACTTTGCTCCAGAGACTAAACATGGGTTTCACCACTTCAAGCCTCCAATAAGCTAAGTGGTGGTGGTATTTCAACAGTGGATGAAAGTCAATCTACCACCTCAGTTCTGGTTGCTTGTTAATATTCAAAATATTAAAAATGTATCCCCAATTCACAAAGGGGGATCGAAGGGTGACACGAGTAATTACAGACCAGTTAGTTTAACTTCTGTTCCGGGTAAAATAATGGAGTCGCTGGTTAAAGATATATTGCAGGATCATCTAGACAAGACTGCAGCAATAATACAGACTCAGCATGGGTTTGTTAAGGGAAAGTCTTGTCTGACAAATTTGATAGGATATTATGATGTGGTTACAAAGGAACTGGATGCAAAAATCAATTTTGATATCATATATTTGGATTTCAGGAAAGCTTTTGACACTGTTGCGCATGGAAGACTATTGTACAAATTGGAGCAGAATGGTATTAAGGGTAAGTTGCTACAATGGATAAAAGGATGGTTAAGTGCGAGAAGACAGAGGGTGGTAATCAATGGGTGCTGCTCTTCTTGGACTAATGTTATTAGTGGAGTCCCACAGGGTTCGGTGTTAGGTCCACTGTTGTTTTGTATATTTATCAATGATATTGATGAAGGTATATCAGGCTTAATGTCGAAGTTTGCAGATGATACAAAGGTTGGCAGGGTTGTTAATGACAGTAATGGCAGTCTGCTACTGCAACAGGATCTAGAAAATTTTGGAAGATGGGCTAAGAAGTGGCAACTGAAGTTTAACCTTGACAAATGCAAAGTACTGCATATGGGTAGAAATAACCCCAGAGAAACGTACCAACTGTGTGGTACTACACTTAAGGTGGTAGAAAATGAAAAAGACCTGGGAGTAATTGTGCAGTCAGATATGAAGTTCTCTGAGCAATGCAGACAGGCTGCCAGGGCAGGTCATGGGGTTTTGTCAATGATATATAGGAATTTTGCTAGCAGGGAAAAGGAGTTGATTATCCCTCTGTATAAGGCAATGGTCAGGCCACGCCTTGAGTACTGCGTACAGGTCTGGAGACTTCATTTTAGGAAGGATGTAGATTTACTTGAGCGGGTACAGAGAAGGGCAAGAAGATTGGTGAGGGGAATGAAGGGTTCCTCTTACCAAGAGAGGCTTAATTTCTGCAAATTGCAGTGGCTGGACACTAGGCACCTGCGCGGTGATCTGATTGAGGTATATAAGGCCTTGAATGGGTTGAGCACGCTGAATTCTGATGGGATCCTTCCACTTGTTCAGATTACGAACCTAAGGGGGCATAAATTCAAATTAAGAAAAGACAGATGTAGAATAGATGTGCAGAAATTTGCCTTTAGCCAGCGGGTGATTAATTGCTGGAACAAACTTCCATCTGTCGTTGTGGAAGTTGATAGGTTGAATAAATTTAAGGAGGAACTGGACAGGCATTTGGAGGGAATGGTGTGATTTTTTTTTTTTTTTTTTTGGCTGATGCTGCATAAGCTCATACATTTGCTTTCTTGCATCACATGCTACTACTACTATTAATTCTGAATTTAACAATGTCTAGTATAATGTGCATAAGGTGAGAAGATGCAAAGACATAATTACTGGCCTTCCTGCTTAGTGCTTTGAGTACACTAAGTTTAATACTGAAAAGTGTATTATGTATTTTACCAACGTTTATAGGATCGGTGTCCCAATTTTGAATAAATCTATGAAGTCCCCTAGATTTTCTCGGTTTCTCTTATATGTTTTAGTTTTACTATATTTTCTTTTGGATTTACTATATTTTCTTTTGCAATTAGTTTTATGAAGTTTAACAATTTGAAACATATTATAAACACAAATAACTTTCAAATTATTCGTCATATATTTTTGATTAAATCTGTTATTCAGACCATATGGATATAGTGTTTTGTATTGTAACATGCTAATTTCTTCTTGCAATAATCTTTCATTTGTGTTATTAATTACATTAAGTATTGAAATGAAAATATTATCAAAAGTATGTTTTTGGAAATGTCTGAATTCAATATCATGTTCAAGATTACCTGTTTTCTTACTAGACTTGTTATTGTAAGTATTAATATCTGAACGATGAAGATTCATTCTGATATGTAAATTAGTCTGTGGTCTCTTTGCATGAATTGTTATTTTCATATATATACATAATAGTTCCTCCTATCCTTGAGTTATATACTAAAAAAATAATTAATCCTTATTATGATGCATAGTAAACTGGCAGGGACTAGCACTACTATAAATTGCACAAATCAAAAAATTTCATTATTACTCACACTAGTGTCAATAACGAAAAATGTAAAGATGGTCACATATAACAGTGACTTTATTTAATAAATGTGGAATTGGGGACACATACTACTACAAGAAAGGATTTTTTATGCCTCAATTTTTTTTATGTGAAAAATTCCTAAAAAAAAGTATAAAAACCAAATTGATGTTATTGAAAAGAATAAAATAAAGTGAAAAAAATATATACATATAATTTAGCAAAAAAAAATATTTATTATCATCAATCAATATACGCCTGCATTTTTATTTTTTCATTCATCTGTGCTGAAGTTGATTTAAAGTTTGTTGGAAGAATTCAGCTTATGTAATATTTCTCTTTTCACTTTCACTTCCTCAAACATCTTTTGGCTCATCTCTGAGTCATTCATTTGGATCAGGGCTGTCCAAATTAAAAGTAGCGTGAGGAGACATTACAATTTTTTTTTTTTTCCCCCCAATATACGAATACAAATAGCTACCATGCAATGACTAAGTACTAATAAGAATTACAGTTGTGGCCAAATTATTATGGATTTCAAATGCAATTTTTTATATGGTAAACAGTCTCTTAAATTAAAGAAGTAAGTGTTACAATAAATGTTAAATAAAAACATTGTTTATTATATAATAGAGTAAACATAAGTCTTAATTCAATACTTGGTGGGGCAACCTTATGATTTAGACAGGGTCTCTACCCTTTCTGGCATACCTTCAATGAAATGACAGCAATATTCTTTCATAGCACCAATCGTGGTGCCATATCTTTATTAACCTCTCTATGAGGTTTGTAGTATTTATTTGATCTTATTCTTTAAAGTACCACAAATACCCTCAGTAGTGTTCATGTCAGAGTTGTTCACTGGCCATTGGAGGATTTTGAAACCCTCGGTTTCAAAATACTACCAGCTTGGCAGGAAACTGTTCCACCATTTGAAAACCACTCTTTAATCTGTAGTTTGAGATGTCTGTCTAGGACAGTGTTTCCCAACCTTTTTTTTACCATGCCCCACCTAAGTCTTTCTAAAATTCTGATGCCCCCTATGTAACGTTGGGAAACACCGATATACATATTTTTTATATTCAAAAATTGAATTATTCCCTAAATGAAGCCTAATTACAACTTGTTCAGGACACAAAACTTAGGTTTTAGGAAGAAATCATTAGGAAATTATTAAGAAAAAAACAGTAAGTAAATTTTCAAAACATATAATGGACAACTAAAATTCAAGTACAAAATAATTTATATGAAAGATTTTTTTATAATATTTTAATTTTTAGTAATTATTATTTAATTGTTTAATAATTTCAACATTCCATGTGAAGTCACTTCTAGATGAGTGCACTAAATTTAGTGAGACCCTTGTGCTTGATGCTTGCCGCAGAGAGATTTTATATTGGGCTCCAATTTAGTCAGCTTCAGTCTCAAGTCTCCCCGTTTTGTGATATCCAGTCGATTTCTTTTCTTTAGGAACAAATCATTTATGGCACTAAATCCACATTCAGCTAAATATGAAGATGGAAACGGTAACAATAGCTCTCTTGCAAAGTTGGTTGAATTTGGGTATTTAATTTCTGTTTCATCACAAAGCCATGCCATCGCTCCTTTTATATTGAATAAAGTTTTAACTGACTCATCATTTTGCATTTCTGAGAGTTCTTCTTGGTACTGCATTGATACATCAGACAAATCCACTAACATTGGTTGCATCATCCAGGTTGGAAAATCAATTTGTTTTAAATCAGAAAACCTTTCTTTTAAATCAGCGGACAGAATTTTCAGATGATCGACAATAACAAGTACAGCGGTATCAGTCACTTCACATTTTTGCAGCCAACGAAACTGTTCAAAATTTTTGTTACAAATATATTTTTGACATAATTCAATAAATGTAATGAAACCAAATATCTTCGCTTTTGCATCGACGAGAGTTTTATTTGTTCCTTGAAGTTGTTTATTTAATATATTTAGTTTTTCAAAGATATCGGCTAAATAACTCACAAATGCTTTACCATCGACCGTTAACAGATGCTTCATTTCAGGTTTGTCACTTAAAAAGTCACTAATAGTATCAAATAGTTCCATGAATCTTTTCAAGCAGTTCCCTTTCGAGAGCCACCTTACTTCAGTGTGAAGTAAAAGTCTCACATGGTCTCCATTTTGTTCTTCACAAAAAAGCTTGAAGAGACGCTCACATTTGGCATTAGCTTTAATAGCATTGACACATTTTATAACTGATTTTAGTACTTCATGAAGAACAGGCGAAATATTTTTAGCTACCAAGTTTTCCCTATGAATAACACAATGCACAAGAAGCATTTCTGGATTCTCATCTTTCATCAATTTTAAGCAGCCATTTTTCTTGCCCATCATATTAGGAGCACCATCTGAAGCGCAAGATGTTATATTTTTCATTGGTATATTATTGTCATCTAAGTAATTTTTTAGCTTATTATATATATCTTTGGAGGTAGTGGTGCTCTCTAATGATTTACAGAATAACATTTCTTCAGCAAAATTACCTTTATCAATATATCTCACATAAGTTATCAGTACGGCTTCACTGTCTCTCAAAGTTGATTCATCCATTTGCACTGAGAATTTTCTTGTTTTCAGCTTTCCAACAAGTTGTATTTCAATATCTTCACTCATTTCATCTATTCTTCTGCTAACAGTATTGTTATTGAGTGGCATAGCTTTCACGTCTTTGTCATCTTTTTCCAGAACTGTTTTAAGAAATGCTGATATTGATGGTTTGATTAAATTCTCTCCTATAGTATGATTTTTCCCAGATTTAGCAATGAGTAAAGAAATTTCATAACTAGCCTCAAGAGTACGATTGACAGTTGCAGTATGAGCAATAAACAGAGACTTTAATGTTGCTCTTTTTTCAAAATTCTTCTTTAAAGTTTGAAAGTAATCTAAATCTGAATTTACATGAGCATTATGTTTCGCCTTCAAATGCGCCTCAAGACGACCTCGCTTCATTGATTCGTTGGTCAAGCATTGTTGGCATAAAAGACAAAAAGGTGACCTTTGATCGTGGATAGCGGGTATGAAACCAAATTTTAAGTATTCCTCTGAATACTGACGAACTTTTTTTTTACTTGCACTACTCATTTTACTGCGCAACTGAAAGAAATAAATATAAGATAAATCAAAAACTAAAAATAAACTATGCATTAAAGTTAATTTAATTTTATTTTAATATATCAAAATTAATTATTAGTACGCTTTTTGAATGAATAAATCACACAAATTACTGAATTCGGGCTATTAAATCTGTGGTCTCTGTGAACAAGCAGATAAGTCTAATTTGTCAAAAATGAGATAAGTGCACTATAATAAAGTATTTATTATTTACTATTATGTGACACGCAGCTATCTTCGTTATTGTAGTTTTAGCGTGAGTAATAAATATTTGTATATTCGAATATATGCGTGTTTATATGAGAGTGTGAAGTTTATTTTTCCTCTCCTGCAAATTCGAGTTTTTGGACTTATTTGCTTATTTACTGAGACCACAGAAATACATGTATGACAAATACATACCATTGTATATCACGGTTCTTCATTAATAATAATTCTGTGCGTGGACAAAGTAATTTTTATTTTAATCTGAGATCGTCAAACCTATCCAAATGTACAGTCACGATGCCCAAACGAGCGTTTGTATGAAAGGAATTACCTATTTCATATAACATGCTGAGTTTGCGGTAGGCTACAGTAGACAACCACTTTGCTTGCACATTGCATATGCCATAAGCAATCGTCCAATACAGTATGTACTATTCCTTCACTAGGCATAGTAAGCAATACTCTCCGAGCAAACTGTAGTTGATATTACTCCAAACTTTCAAGTGCAGCTCTATAGAAAGTACAACATTTAACGAATGCTTATTTAAAATTGAGATACCAACAATTCTTCTTTTGTACAAGTTAAATCATAGTAGGCGGTTGTTTTAAACTCTAGACGAGCAATTTTTGAATTGCCCCCCTGAACAATCAAATTGCCCCCATGTGGGGCGTGGGACCCACGTTGGGAAACACTGGTCTAGGACATTTAAATATTTTTTTGCATTCATCATGCTTTGCAAAATTTCAAGATGACCAGTTCCTGCAACAGACATACACTTCCACCATATGACATTATTATCATCATCATCAGCCATTTTCGATCCATTGCAGGATGAAGGCCTCTCCAGCAACTTTCCAGTTCCTTCTGTTTTGTGCAATGGCCATCCATTTACTACCCACAAACCCAAGAATTTCATCTGTCCATCTCCATTGTTGTCTTCCAGGTTTTCTTCTAGCTCCTCTTGGGTACCATTCTGTTATTTTCTTAGTCCATCTGTCATCATGTCTTCGAGCTATGTGTCCTGCCCAAGACCATTTTAGTTCTTTAGTTTTGATAAGAATGTCCTTTACTTGAATTTGCTGCCTAATCCATGTGTTTCTCTTCTTATCTAACAGTCTGATTCCCAATATAATTCATTCCATTCTTTGCTGTGTAGTTCTCAGCTTCTCTTCCATTCTTTTGGTGAGTGCCCAAGTTTCACTTCCATAACTCATGGTGGGGAGTATACATTGATTCATTATTTTATGTTTCAGACAAACTGGGATATTGCTGTTCAGAATGTGACTATATTTCCTGAATGCTATCCATCCAAAATTTATTCTTCTCTTGACTTCCAGCCATTTATCATTATTACAGCTAATAACTTGTCCCAGATAAGTATATGACTCCACCTTTTCAATTACTGCTCCTTCAATCATTATTTGCCTTTCCGTGGCATACTTGTTCATCATTACTTTTGTTTTAGCCATATTCATCTTTAGTCCAAAATCCTTACTAACTGTGCATAACTGATTAAGATTTTCCTATAATTCTTTGGGATCGTGGCTTATGACCACAATGTCATCTGCAAATCGTAAATGGTCCAGGTACTCTCCATTCACATTGACTCCTTTCTGCGACCAGTCTAATCTTCTGACAGCTTCCTCAAGGGCAGCAGTAAACAGCTTCGGAGATATTGTGCCTCCTTGTCGAACTCCTTTCTCAATTTTAAATTTAGTACTGTCTTTGTCTAGTCTAGTCTAGTCTAGTCTAATAAAAAAGAGGTAGCATTCTCATATATTTTCTTCAAAATCATAATATATGGGGTATCTAAGCCTTGTCTTTCCAGTGCCCGAAACATTGCCTTATGCTGTATAGAGTCAAATGCCTTTTCATAATCCACAAATGCCAAGCATAATGGTGTTTTATATTCATTTCCTTTCTCTATTAGCTGTGATATTACGTGAAGGTGATTTATAGTTGAGAATCCTGTCCTAAAGCCAGCTTGCTCTTTCGGTTGATTCTCATCAAGTATTCTTTCTAATCTGTTAGTAATGACCCTTGTGAACAACTTATAGATGTGAGATAACAAGCTAATTGGTCTATAATTTCCAATTTTTGATTTATCTTCTTTCTTATACAGCAAAACTATGATTGCATTATTCCACTCCTTAGGCATCAACACCTTTTCTAATGCATTTTGTATGTAAAGAGTCTCGCCAGTTTTTGTGTCATGTCTCTTCCTCCCAATTTTAACAACTCTACAGTAACTTCATCTTCCCCCAGGGCTTTCTGATCTTCATTTCCTTCAAAGCATGTTCTACCTCAACAGGAAGAACATCGGGTATGTCGTATAAGTTACTAATTTGTGATCCATCTTCCCCACTGCTGGCATCATCCCCTCGCTCCTTGTATAATTCTCTATAGTAGTGTTCTGCTATTTGAATTATGCCTTCTCTGCTTTTTATAAGTACGCCATCGCTATTCTTCAGTTTCAGTACGATTTGTCTTTCTGTATTACTGCTGATTTAAATCCTCTGTTTTCCCTTAATGCTTGTTCTACTTTTCTTGTGTTAAATCTTCTTATGTCCTCTCTGAGTCTCTTTCTAATGGCTTTGCATAACTCAGTATATTCAATTTTCTCCTTGTCAGTGTTTTTCTTGCTCTTCATTTGTCGTCTTCGGTTCATCATGACATTGTGGAATTTCTGCAAATTCCACAAGTCTTTCACCTCTTTCATTTCTTTCACCAATTCCAAAATTTCCTTTCTTGACTAATTTTTTCTTCTTTGAATTTCTTTTTACCTATAGGTTTCTTAGGCTATATCACTTTCAGAAAGTTGTAATATTCCTCGTTGATATCTTGGTCCTGAGCAGTCTGCAGAAGCTCAAACTTATTCTTAAGTTCCAGTACATACTGCTTTTTCTCCTCTTCTGTTATCTCAAAGACCTTTGTAATATTTACTTGAGTCACAGTTTTTTCCTTTCTTTTCTTACATCTATATCAAGTGTGCATCTTATCATTCTGTGATCACTTCCAACATTTACCTTGTTCAGGATGGTAACATCATTCACGATATATCTGTTAGTGAGGATGAAGTCGATTTCATTAGTTGTTTGGGCTCTTCCATGTCCACTTTCTGTTCACTCTTTTCTTGAAAAAAAGTGCTCATTACTGACATTCCTCGAGATTCTGCAAATTCCACAAGTCTTTCACCTCTTTCATTTCTTTCACCAATTCCAAAATTTCCTATAGTTCCACTTTCTGCACTGTTTTGTCTCTTTCCAACCTTAGCATTGAAGTCCCCCATAAGGATAGTGTAGTGAGTTTTCTGTTCATCTAGAAGACTCAATTTCATTATACATTTCTTCAACCTCTTCATCATGATGGCTCGATGTTGGTGCATAAATCATTATAACCTTTAGCTTATACCTCTTAGAAATCTAGAAATCCTGAGTAGCAGGCTTGACACCCTTGATGATGTACTTTTGAATTCCAAAATGTTGTTGGTTGGTTGATATGATGTTTAATGGCACAAGGGCTGCTAAGGCCATATTGTGCCTGATTCTATTTGGTATGCAATTACCGGTTAAAATCTGTAAAATAATCCAGTCTGCTTTAAGAAATAAAAGAACTCAGCTAGATTTGCATTGTCTCCAATCAGATGTGGTAATGTCAAAGGTTCTTGCAAATGTGAAAGCGATTTGAAAATTTTGTTTCAATAATTATTATAATGATTGCAATTTATTAGAATATGCCTCACCATAAGTGTAGTCATACAAAATGTACAAATAGGCGGATCTTCCCCCTTGAGGAGATAAATATGGGTTAGATACGTATGCCCAATACGCGTCCTAGCCAGGATCACCTCCTCTTGCCTATTTGATCGCATGCTTGAGGTTCCTGTTTAGGTTCCTGTTTAAATTGAAGCAGTTTATTGCCATACTGAGCCTGCCAGATTTGCAAACATTGCTCTTCACACGTTTTTTATGACTGATTTGTAGTCTGTGTATGGCACTTGGTAGTTAGGAGATCTTATATTGATTGGATGTTTAGCGGCTTGATCTACGTATTCATTTCCTTTGATGCCTACATGGCCTGGTATCCAACAGAAACTGACTGATTGGTTTACAGCTTGTAACGCAATAATCTGTGATCTAATTTGCTTCAAGACGGGGTGGATTGGTTTAGATGGATTTTTCAACTATTTTATTGCACTCAGAGAATCAGAGTAGATCATAATTCGCTTCCTGGAGAGATTAATCACATGATCCAGAGCTATTTTAATCACCCACAGTTCAGCAGAATAGACGCTGCATTCCTTTGGAAGGGACACAGAAGTAGAAAAGATAGAAGAAACTGCCGCTGCGCCCACTGTCGTACTTGTTTTCGAGCCATCAGTATATATTTGAAGACACTGAGAATTTTCAGCGACATGTGCGGCATGGAGTTTCCAGATGGTAAGGTCTGCTGCTTGCTTTTTTCCCCATTATTGGAATGAGAAGTCACAGACCGGTGTATAATCAGACCATGGAGGGGCGTGATTGGTCATTTCCTGAAAGACATTACTCATGTCTAGATTCCAACATTATGATAACTGTAGCAACCTTATCCCAATAGGCTTGTTTTCGTTTGGTTTGTTTTGATAAAATGTGGTCCATTGGGGCTCAAATAAGTATGGTGAGATAGGATGAAAAGGAAGACTATTTTTGCTGCATAGTTGAGAATCAACATTTTCCTCCGAAGATTGAGTGGAGGTTCGTGTGCATCTATATATAGACTCTGTACAGGGGATGTTCTGAATGCTCCTAAAGCAGTTCTTAGGGCACTGTGATGGATAGTGTCTAGCCGAGTTAGTGCACTTTTCCTGGCAGAGTCATAGATTGGAGCTCCGTAATCCAAACGAGATCGAATTAATACCCGATATAGCCGAAGCAGAGTGTATCGGTCAGCATCCCATGTCAATGAAGAGAGTACTCGGAGGATATTTAATTTTTTAAAGCAAATGGTTCTCAGATATGTGATGTGTTGTAAGAAGTTTAATTTATTGTCCAGGATTAGGCCAAGAAATCTGATACAATTGGAAAGAGGTATGGTGAAATTTTTAAGATGTAGTTCAGGCTCAGGGTGGATCTTACATTTTTTAGAGAAATGAATACAGTTAGATTTTTGTGCTGATAAGCGGTAGCCATTGCGAGACATCCACATCTCAATTTTGTTAATTGAGATTTGAAGCTGTCTCTCAATAGAATTCATAGTTTTTCCTTGGCACGAAATCATGAGGTCATCTGCATAATGATATAATTCTACTGTGCTTGGAATATCGTGGATGACATTGTTTATTCTTATTAAAAATGGCATAGGACTCAAGATAGATCCTTGAGGGACCCCCTCCTCCTGTATATGAATTCTAGAAAGAACATTTAGATGACTAACCTGAAAGGTTCTGCCCTGGAGAAAGCTCTGAATAAACAAAGGAAGCCTGCCTCGTAGACCAAAGGTGTAAAGATCCCAAAGAATACCAAAACGCCATGTTGTATCAAAGGCCTTTTCTAAATCGAAACTTACCATAACGAGATGGTCATTTCTGACAAAAGCGTTTCTGATGTTTGATTCTCCTTTGGTCATCATATCTAATGCAGATCTGTTTTGCCGAAAGCCATACTGATTTTTATGCAAGATGTTATGTGACTCAAGAAACCAGGTGAGGCACTTTAGAACCATTTTCTCCAGTGTTTTCCCTAAACAACTAGTTAAGGAAATTGGACGATAATTTCCTGAATTAGAGAGGTCTTTTCCTGGTTTAGGGATGGCTAATACAAGTGAATGTTTCCAAGAGCATGGATGAACATCTTCCTCAAAAATTCTGTTAAAAAATATTAACAGAATTTGTAAAGCAGTATCATTCAAGTGTTTTAGCATAATATAAAATATACCATCAGGGCCAGCTGCACTATTGGGTGATCTGTTAAGAGCATCCGTTAACTTGGATATAGTAAAAGGCTGATTATATGGAAGAGACAGACTGGTGTTGAAATTTAACTTATACCTTTCTGCTACCACTTTAATTTGTTGGAATGAAGTATCATATGAATCTGCTGATGAAATTTTTGCAAAGGCTTTAGCAAAAGCGTTTGCAATGTCTTTGGAGGAAGACAGTTCCTGTCCATTGCAGATCAATATTGGAGAGGATGACAATGGATATTTGCCATTCAGATGTTGGATTTTCCTCCAGATTAATCTAGTATCGGTGTTTTTGGTGATAGTGGAAGCGAACTGTATCCAGGAATCTTTTTTTGGCTTTCCTTCTTATTTGTCGTGCTTTAGCATTTAATTTCTTGTAATTTATAAGGTTAATAATAGTGGGATGCTTGCGGAAGATATTCCAAGCTTTGTTCTTTTCTTTTTTTGCTCTATTACATTCATCATTCCACCAGTAGTTTTTGCACCTGCGTGGATGAGTCGACAACTGAGGAATAGCTTTGTCAGCTGCCGCTAGTATCCGTTTAGTAATATGGTCATTAGCTTCATCTATTAACTGGTTCAGAATGAAGTTTTTATCTAAAACTGTACTTGAGGAAAATTTTTCCCAGTTTGCCTTTGTAAATTTCCATCTTCTGCGAGTTTCCGGATAGGTGGTGGGGGTAGTTTGGAATTTACAAGTAATTGGAAGATGATCACTATTGTGGGGATTATCCAATACCGCCCAATGTATACTTGGGTACAGAGCAGGGGAGCAGATAGACAGATCTATGGCTGAAGTATTTCCTGAGGGAAAATGAACATGAGTATGTGCACTGGTGTTCAGCAGAGTTAGATTTTGTTTGTCCAGTAATGTTTCTATTAGCTGCCCTCTTTTATCCATATGGAGACTTCCCCATAACAGGTGGTGTCCATTAAAGTCACCCATCAAACAAAAAGGAGGTGGTATCTGGGCAAGGAGCGCATCAAAGTCTCGGAGTATATATGTTTGGTTTGGTGGAAGATAAATAGAAACAAGAGATAAAGATATTCCAATTTCTATTCTTAGAGCAACAACTTCTAAATTAGTTTTTAAGGGGATTTGTCTGGACGGATTAGTAATGGATACCAAAACCGCTACACCTCCATGGGCTGCAGTTGCTGTATTCCTGTCACGCCTGTACAAAATATATTTCTTTATTGAGGGGGTCACTTGTGGAATTAAAAATGTTTCCTGTAAACAAATGTCTGCTGGATTGAAATCTCGGATTAGGTCATAAAGTTCATCTGTATTAGTACGTAGTCCTTGACAATTCCATTGTAAAATGAACTTCATTATTTAGTTTTAGTGGTAGGATGATCCAGTTGCCTTTTAGAGGCAGTAGGCTTATTGCAATCTATTTTAATTTTATCTTTTTTAGGAAAGGTAGGCCGTCCAGTGTCCATATCTTCTTCGGCATGAATTTCTAATATAGGTTCTTGTTGAGTTTTGTCATCTGTATCCATTTCTGCAGTATTAATTTGGGTTTTAGTAGAAGATTCAGCATTTGTCATCCTGGTCTCACTTTGTGACTTGATGCCACTAGTGGTGGGGATGGAAATTGGGGTATTACAAGTCTGGTCTGTTGTTTTGCTTCAAGGATGGCTGAGGAACTGAAAGCTGAGCTCTAGCCCATTCAGCAAGTGATATGTTCGGTGGAACTGAGTCATTGGTTTGTGTAGCAATTGAACGATATTTCTTTGTAACATGTGCATATGTACGTGCAGGAGTATCTTTCAGGATTTGTCGTCTCGCTTCCTGATAAGTCACTATTTTCAACTTTAAATTTCTGTATTTTTTTTCCAACTTTCCATATCTCGCAATTTCTAGAATATGCAGGATGATCTTCCCTGCAGTTAGGGCAAACTGGAGATGTAGCAGTACAGTCTGTTTGAGTGTGATCCTGGTATCCACATTTTGGGCATATTGTGTTTCCTCGACATGTT
Source organism: Mastigoproctus giganteus (assembly GCF_048544385.1). Taxonomy (NCBI): domain Eukaryota; kingdom Metazoa; phylum Arthropoda; class Arachnida; order Uropygi; family Thelyphonidae; genus Mastigoproctus; species Mastigoproctus giganteus. The sequence goes on from NC_143576.1 coordinate 167,854,395, forward strand.
GCCCGAGAGTGTCCGAACTTCTGACACTTATAACACTGTATTGGATTTGGTATATACGGGCGGATATGGCAATTTAGATAACAAGCTTTTACAGTATTTGGTAAGTTTGGAGTATTGAATGTGAGAATTACACTGCGGGTTGGAATGAGATTGCCATCTCTACGAATCAAAATTCTCTTAGCTTGTATGACCTTTTGGTCTTTAAGTGTTTGTACAAGTTCCTCTTCTGTTACATTCAATAGATCCCACTCAGAGATAACACCTTTGGAACTATTTAGGGTTGAGTGGAGAGATATTTTAACAGGGATACCACCAAATGTTGTCATCTTTAACAACAATTCTGAATGTTTTGACTGTGTAGTTTCCACAAGCAAATCCCCTGACTGTAACCTTTTGACCATTTTAGGTGATCCAGCAGCATTTTCTAGAAATCTCTGTATAATAAATGGAGAGAGTTTGCTCACTGGTTGACTAGTTAAGGAATGGATAATCAGGAAAATTGGATACTCGGGTTGATGATTATCTATTTTTAAGTGCTTATGTTGCGCACTACCTTCATCAGAGTTATACCAATCTATGGTATTTGAGCTTGAAGGCTCTAAGGCTGGATAATTTTCTTTATCCATGTCGGCTCCTTTTCGCCCTGGGGGATTAGCTTTTCCACCCAACCGGCCCCGCCACGGGGAGGCAGGAGCAGTGCCGCTTGTGGCCAAGCGTAGAAGTTAGTACGGTTAGTATATACAATAAAGAAAAAGGTACTTTCCTTTTTCTGGCTCTCTTTCTATACTTTTAAAAAGTAGAGCTAATCAACAGAAAGACTTATGAATGAAATGAAACAAGGAAAAACTCAGTAGCTTTAAAAAAATCGCTATAGGAGTCGCAGTACTATTTAGCACAGAAAATCACTTGGCCTCAAGAATCACTTGGCACCCGGGGCCTACCAAAATGTTGTTTTTTATATCTTCATGGACCAAAAAGCCAACTCCACCTTCGCTCCTTTCACTGTTTCCATTGGTGTACAGCAGATTTCCACTTGATAAACTTATAAGCAATTCTTTTCTTCTTCTTGTTTCAGACAAACCGATGATATTCCAATTAACATTTTCTAATTCCTTTTCCAGCTGTAATATCCTGTCTTCACCGATGGGCAATCTTACATTGTAACAAGCCAAGTTCAGTTTCCATGCATGGCAGCCTGGTCATACCCAGAGATTCTTAGCACCCTCTGCTTCCACTCTGATCCTCTCACTGCCATAAGAGGGGGAGTGAAAGCCACTGGGGAATTAGGGTCATTTGTTTCATCTTACTGTTATGTACTGGAGGGTTTGGTCTTTTCCTCTTCATGCTGACCAGGCGTCTTGAAGAGAACCACACTACACGTTCGTTGCCACCTAAGTGACGTAACAGGGCTTACCGTTGAGAAGGTATGCATGAGTGGATTTTAGGGAGGCAGGCCAACTGGACTTCTCCTAAATCTTCTGAAATAGAAAGATATTGGATCCATCAGTGTTTTAGACTGAGTGTCTGATAACACACAGAATGCCTGTTCCCCTCTAAGCCCCCCAACCATATGACTTTGGGTGTTTAAAGGTGGGCACTATGCATTCATTCTTAAATTCCTCTCCAGGTCTTCTGTGAACATAATTCACCCTTTCATCCAAAATTTCAGTGGTACTTTCACCTGAAAATACCATCTGTATCAACAGAAAAAAATAAATGAAACAGTATAATAGAGAACACATTTTTTAAATTATTATAAATACTAAAATTTTCAAGAAGCGTGTGCTAGGCACTGCTGCTCCTGCCCATAGACAGATGTCTCAAACCACAAATAAAGAGTGGTTTGTAAATGATGGAATAATTTTTCAGCAAGATAATGAAGCCTCCTCACACACTGCCGAGCTGCTAAAATAAATATTCTAAAACTGAGGGTATCAAAGTCCTCCCGTGGCCAGGGAACAGTGCTGACATGAACCTTATTGAGGGAATCTAGTGTTTTAAAAAATAATATAAATTAAATAGAAGTCCCAAATATTATAGATCTGATAGAAAGGTTAATAACAGTATAGCACCCCATAGAGAGGTCAATAGCAGTATGGCACTATGATGACATAACGAAGGAATACATTGTCATTATTCCATTTAAGGATGCCAAAAAAAGATAGAGGCTCTGTTAAATACATGAATTAAGACTTATGTCGACCTTATTTTACAATGATATGATAAAAATGCCTTGACAATAAAAACTTTCAAGTATAAACACTATTAATATTTGGGACTTCTATTTCAGTATTTTCAGTATTGTTTCATTTGCAATAATATAATATTAATTCTCACAATGGAAATATTTTTTTTATGTAATGTAAATTCAATGATCTGTAGATTCATTCACCCCTATTCTATTTGGCTAGCAAGCTCTTGTTGAGATATGTAGAGAACAAAAAAAATAATAATAAATAAATAAAGCTTGTTAAAAAGACATTAAAACAAAGTACAAAAAGCATTTTCCAAACAACTTGATTTTACTCAGTGGAATATCAGGATATTTTGATGGTTTACAGGAACAATCCTTCAAATCAACACAGGTGGTCAATTTATCAATAACAGATTTATTTGCTTAGAAAACCTATAGTTCATTCAAAGATTTGACTTAGAATGTGCTTTTGTGGCAACATACATGTTATATTCTGCTGCTGAATATAATATGTATTTTAATTAGAAAACTTCAGTAAAAAAAATAATTCTGGTTTTAATAGGAGTCAATCCAAGACAATCCCAAAATTTTGTGACAATATTTAAATCAATATAATCTCAACAAAGCCCAAACCCAAATGTTATCACTTTGGACTGATATGGCAAGGATAAGGATCTCGAGCCAAGTCCAGCCCCATGAAGACACCTATGCATACCTAATTAGATATAAGAACAATAACAAATGCAAGCATCTCAGTAGAAATATCTAATACTTTTGTTTCAGATTCTATTGGTGCAAATCTGTTTGCCACGAACAGGTTTGAATTTTACAGAAATTGTGCACAAAGGGAAATTTTTCTGCTATGTGCTGCAGCCCTAAGCAGGATAACACTTTGCTAATTCATGGCAACATGCCCTTATCAATGACATAGTTTGTTTGTTTGTTATTTGGTTTTTAGGAGCATTAGCAACTAAGGCCATATTGCTCCGGGATATGCGGTGGTCATTCATTCCCTGACCTTTCTGCATCCTCCGTATTTGTACGGAGCAGCAGTGCGTGTGCTACGCACTGCTGCTCCTTCCCACCTGACTACGGAGGCGCCTCAATCAATGACATAGTGTTACCTGCTTGTAAACGTGTATTCCAATTTGCTCTCACTTTACCACTAACATTCTTGGAAGCTTAAAATAATAACAATATGCTTATGCAAACACTCTCAGAAATCAATATCGTAGCAAAATACTCTTCAAGTCTCAGAAGGGCCTATAGTAATACACCTATGCATATTCCTGGAGAATTTTGAAGTCATTTTGTATATATAAAAACAATAGTAGTGCTAATTCTAAGTTAAAAAAAATATAAATTGGGAATTCACCTGATTTCCATTATCATCACAGAAAAAAACTGAGCCACATGCTGGAAATACAAATCTACCAGAATCACAGTGAAAATCATAGGCTGTGATTCCCCATAAAACTAATCTTTTTCTCTCCCACTGTAACTGCTCTTCACGGGAAAATCTTCCTAATGGAGGGAATGCTTGAAACGATGACTCTAATAAAGGCTGCCATGAATAGATAGTTTTATCATTATAACATCTCTCTCTTGGAACATCAATACAAAGTAAGGTGGTTTCTCGACCATTTGTAGGGGTACTTAGAAAATAAATGCGAGTTACTGTAATACCGTCCCTCAAAAACTCCTTAAATGAAAAATTGCTGGGAACTTTTGCAGAAATACTTGACAGCTGACGCCTTACTGTTCGTACCACTTGACGTAATTCTTGCCATGACTTTGTTTTAGGCTTAGCAGGGAATCCTTCAGTTGTAGAATCAACCTTAGGTGAATCTCCTTGTTCTATACCTTCTAATTCCATAACTAATACACAGAAAAAGAAATAAAAATGGCAAAAAATGAATTCATAAATAATAAAAACTCAGTAAAAAAACAGGGATCAATAGTTTTCATATATATATTATATTAATTTTCTAGAATAAGCATTGGAGATGCTTTTACTATACAAGAATTACAAACATTTTTTTTTAACCCCAAACATGAGAGGAATTAGAACCTATAGTATTTAGTACTGTGCATGGGTTGAATGTTAACAAGATAAAGGAAGATACTTGTTGACATTAGACTTGAATTTCTGCAGATATTGTAATTTTCAGTAAATACATATGAAGGGAGGTCATTCCAGAAAACAGAAGTAGAAGGAATAAATGAGTGAGAAAATGAAGAAGAAAAGTTGGATCTGTGAGTTTGAAGCTGGACAGTAAAAGGATGCTGACTGGTTGCAGCATGGGTTTGGACTGGTTTTGAAGAAAGATCAGGAATTACAGAAACCAATTCAGAAGAGCAGTGTCCATGGAAGTATCTATAGAAAAGACATGTAGGAGGAGAAACAGAATGCCTATGAGATAGAGAGCAGAGATGGTATGTAAAAGATGGGTCATTAATTAACCTAACTGTACTCTTTTGAATGGAATCTAGAAGCCTAAAAGATGTTTTGGGGATTCCACCCCAGATGTGAGAACAATATTCCAAGGTAAGGTGGAGTTACAATTTATACATTGTAAACAGCTGTTTGGAGGCAAAGTAAGGAAAAGAGGGAAGAATAAAATCCAGTTTTTTAGATGCAAAGGAAGCAATATTTGTGATGTGCTTATACCAAGTGAGATTTAAAGTCAGGCTAATCCCACTCAGAATTCTGGATGTTGTCCCCAATTCTGAGTGTCATCAAAGATAGGAGCAGAAGAATCCTATGCCATAAGATACAGAGAAAGAAATATGTGATGTGTTTATGTGAAGCAAGATTAAAAGTCAGAGTTATCCCTAAAAGAGATATGTCACCTCGACCAAAAATCTGAGTGCCATTGAAGATAAGTATAGGAGCGGAATCCTTTTTGCAAGATATAAAACAGGACTGAGTTTTAGATGGATTGAAATCAACTAAGTTATCTTTGCCCCACTGGAGAATTACCTGGAGAACAGCATTTAAGAAATTGGTAGTGGATATTCGAGAAGTTGAAACTGTTTGCGCAGGGCAAGGTTTCTAAAATTGGAAGTTGGAATGCAATGTGCTATCATCAGCAAAACTATGCATAGGATATCTGGTCAGTGGAAAAAGGTCATTAATAAACAAAAGGAAAAGAATGGGAGAAAGAACCTAACCTGCACTAGTGAAGATAGAAGACAAAGAGTCATCTACCATAACCCACAGTGCACTGTCAGAGAAAACCTGATACCCATTACAAAAAGAAGTTGGCAAACCATAAGATGTAAGCTTATTTACACCTTTATGCCAAAAACGAACAAAAACCTTTGAAATGAAAGAACAACTGCTTGATTTCCACCAAACTTATTCCATTGAATTTGTCCACAGATAGGTAACTTAAGCCAGTATATCACTAATAGCGTTGACAGAATCAATACTGATGATCAATGATCAGATGGAAAGTTTCCAGATAGTTTAAGAGTTGGTGGTTAATAGATTTCCCATTTACTTTAGAAAGAGTAAAAGTAAGTGCAATAGGACAATAATTGGATGAAAGGGATTTTTCACCCTTTTTAGAAACTGGCTGGATATGAGCAAATTTCCAAGCAGAAGAGGGAAAACACTTTTGGAATAAGAAAGCGAAAAAAGGCAACACAGAACAGGAACTGGCTCAGGAACATAGGTTTTGAACACAAGAAGAGAAATACCATCAGGACCTGGCGCTTTCTTGGTATTAACAGTGGAACATTATCCTACAGACAAAAAAGATATCTGACTAGGGTCCCAATTAGAGGAGGCCCCAAAATCACTGTTTCAAAAACTCACTGCTGTTTTTCACTAATATTTTTAAGTAATTTTTTTATCAGAAACTGAACTTTCTACCTGCAAGGTCAATAAACTATACTAGAAGATTAATTTGAAAATTATATTTTTTTTCAAAAATGCTTTTATCGATTTTGATAAAATTTTATATTTAGTTCTTATGTCATATAATTTATTTGTTTTATTGTCACAATAAAAGGAAATTGAAAATGTTCTTTATTAGTTTTTTTTCTTTAGATGGGGACCCCAAATTTTATTTTGCCCTTGGGCCCTATGAAGGTATAATGCACCACTGGGCATTAAGATTGTTCAAAATTCTTCTGACATCCTTTTGATGGAAAACCACAGGAGGAATTGAATGGAGTGTGCTGGAAATGGTAGGAGGTGATTTACCAAGGTCATCAGCAAAAGAGTTAGAAGAAAAGCAGGATGCTAGCAGGTCAGCTTTATCTTTGGCTGATGTGGGAATAGAACTATCTGGTTTTGACAGAGGTGAGAATAGAGATGGGCAAAAGTTATGACCAATATTTTTGCCAAGAGACCAGAAAGCTCAACTATCATTTGGACAAGAAGCAAGTTTCCTACTCTTAGCCTCTTTGAAATCTAGTTTGGACTGATTAATATCTGCTTTACAATTGTTGCGAGCTTCGATGTACAACTTTCTTATCTAGAACAGCCTTAGCACATTTATTTAAGAAACCAAGGTTTAGACAAAGTACAAGATTTTAAAGTGGAATGTGAATAAATGATTCCATCCCTTTGAGAATAATTTTCCTGACAAACCTGTGCAAATGTTGACATCAGAAGATTTGAAACAGCAATCCAATCAAGGAAAAGAAGAAAAGAAATCTTTCAGATCATCCCATTTTGCATTCTTGTAATGCCCACAGCATGAGGTTGAGATTAGAAGCAAGTTTCCTACTCTTAGCCTCTTTGAAATCTAGTTTGGACTAATTAATATCTGCTTTACAATTGTTGCGAGCTTCATTGTGCAACTTTCTTATCTAGAACAGCCTTAGCACATTTATTTAAGAAACCAAGGTTTAGACAAAATACAAGATTTTAAAGTGGAATGTGAATAAATGATTCCATCCCTTCGAGAATAATTTTCCTGACAAACCTGTGCAAATGTTGACATCAGAAGATTTGAAACAGCAATCCAATCAAGAAAAGAAGAAAAGAAATCTTTCAGATCATCCCATTTTGCATTCTTGTAATGCCCACAGCATGAGGTTGAGATTTATCACAAGAGAAAGCTCCACTGGAGCATCAGCCATGTGCTTAAAAGGGTTGTTAGTGAGAAAATATCAAGCGTGTTGGCTGCATGGTTAGGACTGTCTGGAATTCTGGTAGGTAAATGAATAATCTGTGCTACATCATTAATAATTGCAAAAGCTAAGCATCTCAACAAGCTGAGTCTATGTAACTAGAAAATGAAAGCCAACTGGAGTGTGAACATTAAAATCACCAAGGAAAATTACCTCACTGTCAGGAAAGATGGACTGGAGAAAGTCAAGTTTCAATGAGAGGAAGTCAAAGAGTTCTGAATGATTAGTGGAATTGGCAGAACAATAGAGACAACAGATGAATTTGACAGAATGTGATGAAGAGATAGCAATAAATAATGGCTCCTTTCCAAGACGTCATTTTAACCAGTGAGTTATAAATTACTGGAATAAGTTACCTACATGGGTGGCAGAGGCTGACAGTGGGGAAATTCAAAGGTCAGCTGGATAGTTATCTATGGGAGGAGGGAAATGTATAAGTTGTCTATTTCCTTTTCTTTTATTATTTATTTTTTATTATTATTTTACTATTTTTTTCTTTCTTTTTTTTTGGCTGGTGCAGCATAATCTTCAGACTTCCTTGCACCATATGGCCATTACTAATACTAATATTGTGCAAATTCCACCAAGCCATTCGTCCTGAAACCCATACCTGTTTTATGCTTTCTCTCTTGTGTACTCTCTAATGCAGAGTACTCAGAATGTGCTTAATTTCATTAAAGCTAGTTTTGACTAATTGCCATTTTAGAACATTGATTACAATCAAGCAATACATGAGATAATAAGAGCTCATACCCGAGAAAGAAATCCTGAATTTTTTTCTGGCAATAAATTCTTTTAAAACTGGTTTTGACTAATTACCATTCTTTACCATTCTGGAGCTTCATTGTAGACAGACAATACAAGTATGAGAAATTCTGAAAATTTTATTTCTGGCTGTAAATATTTGTAGTTTTTCTTAAGTTCTGTTGAGTTTTATTTTACTCAGGTGTTGTACTAGTATTCAGATAGTAGGGGTGCTGTAGGAGTACTGGCATTCAGATAAAGTATCCATATAGTGTGACAATGCTTATGAAAAGTTGTCAGATGCCATTTTTTGCCATTTGTCTTTTCTGTAGAAGTGGGATTTATATATGATGCAAGTGGGATCTATATTTTATGTAATCATATTAAGTAAAAAGTTTAAAATATGATGGAAAGTCAATGAGCATTTACAAGGAAAAGAAACTTGGAATTTTCTCTTTTTATCTTTCCTTTGCATAATTGCAGTTGTATAAGGGATTACAAACAAATGAATTAAGCATTGGAGATTTTTTACTGCAGAGGAATTATAAAAAATAGTAGGTGGTAGATGATGCATCAACCGGTACTATTTTTCTGATTGTAAGCTTGAAGTGGTGGAATCCATATTTAGTCTAGAGAACAAATCTCCTGCAATCGCCCCCCCCCATCTCTTCCACCATGCAATGTGATTGATGTTTTTTGAAGTTGTGATGGACATGGCAAAATCAAATCTTCCTCACATTTTGAGGGTATAACTCTAAAAAGGTGTTTCCAGGCTGGCCACTAGATAGTCTAATGGATTGAACCTATTGTAACTCTTTAGGAGGCTTCTGGATCAGCTAGTGTATATCTCACTGCCTCTAATCTGTCAGATGGTGACAGGAGGGAGTTCAAGTAGTGTGTATGCAGGAAGCATTGTCAAGGCCATGTTATGTCAAGGAGCTGGATATATTCTTCACAGTTTTAATTATCTTATACATTTTTTCTCTGCTGCTGAGTTCTTCAGTTCATCTGACATCCATCTCATCTTAAATCTTGAACAGTATCTTTTAATCAGCATAAAATGCCTAGTGGCCTCTGAGATTACCTCTCTAAAACTTCCGAAATTTTTAACTACATCAGTTGTTTGCACTGAAAAGATTTTAAAAATCTCTGGGCCCATTATAATCACCTTTGCAAAAATAAAAATCCTTCTCTTTACCCTTGAATGCAGTTATTTCTTTGAATAAATCCAATATCAATATGCTATGATCACTGTTATAAAAAATATATAATTTTTTTTTATAATATATATATATATATATATATCCAGGATCAAAGATCCTAATATAGAAAGGTATCTAAACACAGATATCTGGCCTGCAGGTCTCCTGGTGATGCCATCTTTTGGTGACCATAATGTGCAACCAGGGGTACATGCTATCTCGAGACCAGAGGTGGGCAGGGTGCATCTCTCTGCATATCTATGCAGAAAAACCAGACTGTACCTTTCAACCTAATGAAAGAAGAGCAGCGACCATGCTGACTAAATCCTGCAATCATCTTGTCAAGTCTGATAATCAGATATAAGTGCACATTACTAGTAGGGTGGGCCCTAGTGCCATGCCCTCCTCAAGAGGAATCCACCTCCAATCAGCCACCATCCTCAGGGAAAGGAACCCTAGAAACTTAATCCAGATCAAGCCTGTCAACGATAAACATGTGAAATGCTTCGTGCAGAACATCAGGAGAGCCTGAAGAACAAGCTCAATGCCCTGATTGATATACTTCTAAGTGCGGATAATGCCTTTGTTATCCTTATTGAAACCTGGCTTCATGATGACATGGACATATCACCTTTAACCACCAACATCGGTTATCAGTCTGTTCTGGTGAACAGGAAAGATAGGAAAGGAGGCGGAGTCTTAATCTGCCAAAGGCAACAGTTCCCTCTGATCAAGGCTTGTGCATATCCTGGTAATGATTTTGAGGCTACACTGGACTATCTAGTTGATGGACTACAGTTGCTAGTATGTGCAGTTTACTTACCCCGACCCATTGCAGACCAATGCATTACTAATTTTTCTGCTTGGCTCCTGCCCTCTATCAAGTGCAACCAGAAAGTAATAATTCTCAGAGACTTCAACCTGCCCCTGCCTGCTGCATCAAAGCTCCTCGATCAGTTAATTTTGGATCTGTCGAGTCTCAACATCCATTGCATCTGTGTTCCCCCCTCTATCAAGTGCAACCAGAAAGTAATAATTCTCAGAGACTTCAACCTGCCCCTGCCTGCTGCATCAAAGCTCCTCGATCAGTTAATTTTGGATCTGTCGAGTCTCAACATCCATTGCATCTGTGTTCCCCCCCCCTCTAGTATGTGCAGTTTACTTACCCCGACCCATTGCAGACCAATGCATTACTAATTTTTCTGCTTGGCTCCTGCCCTCTATCAAGTGCAACCAGAAAGTAATAATTCTCAGAGACTTCAACCTGCCCCTGCCTGCTGCATCAAAGCTCCTCGATCAGTTAATTTTGGATCTGTCGAGTCTCAACATCCATTGCATCTGTGTTCCCCCCTCTCGAGGAGAAGCCACATTACACAGAATCTTTTCCAGCCATGGGAGTTGAAGCTACAATCAGTTCTAATTCGGCATTTCCCTCCTACCACAGGCCAATTGAAGCTTCTCTCATCCTGTTGAAAGAATGCTATAACCAACCAAAACAATGGACCTCGACTGAAAAGATCAGGAAAACTCTATATGATCCAAAATACCTAAAAATTGAAACAGCAATGGATCTCTTTAGGCTCTACCCCCGGCGAACTCTCAGTGAAATAGATAGAGGAAGCTGCGTTTTGGCTTCAGAAATGGTCGTCTTTCATTGCTAGAGTGGCCATATCAAGAGTTTGCATCATCTGCCCACACTCAAAGCCATGGTGGTCCAGTACCCTTATGCAGTTTAAAGAAAAACAATGGCTACATGCCCAATTCAAGAGATCACCCACAGAAAGATCATACTCAGTGTACTCAATAGCCAGATATAGTTTCCAGAAATCCAAGAAGCAGGCTATAAACTCGTTCATGGAGAAGAGGATAGCGGGTGGGCAGCGATCCTGGTCGGCCAATCACATCCGGTCAGCAGAATCGTTAGACCTGGCCGAATGGTGCGATCATGTAACCCGGTTCGTCAAAACAGACAGTGCAGCTGCGGACTCCCCCTGGAACAGTGCACACTACGACATCACTAATCTCACTAATGTGATGATTGGCGAAGAGGAGCTAATCAAAGCCATCAACGCCCTGTCAAATAAAAGATCAATGGGAAGTGACTCTATTCCCACCTTTTGCCTTAAAGTTGCCTCCTACTTCATCAGCTGACAAAGTTGTTTAATAGAATTTTACAACAGGGAGTCGTCCCAAATGCTTGGCTAAATCATAGAGTCATCTCAATTCCAAAGGTGCAGAATCCAACCTCTACTGCTGATTATAGGCCTATTTCAATCTCCTCCCTTTTTCTCAAATGCCTGGAGAAGTGCTTGTTTAAAGTGGTTGCCAATCAGATCCTTTCCCAGAGACCTCAGCATACACATTACGCGCTCTCACAAATCTTGCCGATAGCATGCATACAGGCTCTGAATTTGAAAACCCTTCAAGCCTGGGAGCAAGGCTATGTTATGCATGCTGTTTTTCTGGATCTGAAAGCGGCCTTCGACTTAGTGCAAGTTAAGCCACTTATGTGCCTCCTAGAGAACTACTACGGTTTCGTGGGTAATGTCTCGAAGCTACTCAGAAATTTGCTGACCAAGAGGTGCCTTACCTTCCAGCATGGGAATAACTGCATCACAAAACAGGTGGAAGTCGGTATACCCCAAGGTGGATCGTTGTCGGCACTGCTTTTTTCAGCAATATTTATTCCATTAATGAATGAAATATTTGCGTTTATGGCCTACGCCGACGACATTATATGTTACCTCTCAAGCCCGGCTAACACCTCACCGGACCAGGCAGAGGAATTATCAAATTCTATCATCCTAAACAAATATCTGTCCTCTTTCTGTGAATACGCTACTTATTTTGGGCTTAAAATAAACCCTGAAAAGTCCAAATATATCATCTTCTCACCTAGAGCACAAGCAGACCTCAATCCAGCAGCCTCTCTGCAGCCCTCCATTGCAGGGCATGTTCTCATTGCCACTCATTCAGTAAAAGTCCTAGGAATGGTAATGGACGAAAACCTAACTTATAAGGCACAAATCCAGCAACTGCATTCAAGAGCATTACGGGCTTTCTGGGGTATGAAACTTGATCTCTGTAGAGTGCACAACAAGGAAACAGTCAGAAAATTTCTCCTCTGCTACTTTAGTTCTATCATCAGTTATGGTATAGAAGTTTGGTCGGCTGCTCCTACGTCCAGTCTGAAGATACTCTGGGGTCTGGAATTCTGGGTCCTAAAGTGGGCCAACAATTGGGCTCACCTACCCTATACAACGTCAAAATCACAGCTCTGCATAAATCTGAGATACACCCCGGTCCTGCACTGGCATATGCGAGGAAGCTCACAATGGCGCTTAATCTGTGCTTTACTGCTCTCGACTTTGTTAATATCTGGGAAATCGTAGGCTGGAAAATCCCTGGTAGAGCCCTCAGAAACCGTCCAGTGCTCTGTTCTAACCTGCAGAAGCTCTTGACCTTCAAGCGACACTTCCCGAACAGCATCATTGGCGCGTTGAACTCCGCAAACATTGATTTGGATGTGTTGTTCAGAGATTCTGCCTACAGAGAAGAAAAGCGCAAATCCATAGTGAAGTGCAGTCAGCATTCCTGCAATTGTCAGTGAAACTAGTCAACTCCCAGTGAAAGTTTCCGGACTGTTTCAATGTGTTGCAGCTTGGATATAATAACTATAAAATCTATGTACTATAATGCAATATAAGCTCTGTATAATCAATCTATTATAATAACTATAAAATCCATTGATTGTAATATTAGCTGTGTATATTGCATTGTCTATGTATTCTATTTATTTGCTGTGTACCCACATAATTTTTTATGTACTGAATGTAATGTGTACAGTTAATTGTAAGATTCCTCTGGTTGCCTGTAGTGGGAATCGTGTCCTACATTTCTATGAATAAAGAATTTTATTATTTATATATAACAGTTAGCATTAGTAGAGGCATGTGATGCAAGAAAGCAAACTTATAAAACATCAGCCCAAAAAAAAAAAAAAAAACACTTCCCATTTCAACCATCCATTCGCTCTAAAAGTCTGTCCAGTTTGTCCTTGAATTTATTTAAGCTATCAACTTCCACAATGCCATATGAAAGTTTGTTCTAGCAATCAACTACCCAATGGCTAGAGGCAAATTTCTGTACATCTATTCTACAACTGTCTTTCCTCAATTTGGACTTATGTCCCCCTCAGTTCGTAATCTGAGCAACATGAAGAATCTCATCAGCATTGAGCCTGCTAAAACTATTCAAGACCTTATATGCCTCAAGACGTCTGCAGACGCTGCAATTTGCAGAACTTAAGCCTTTCTTCGAAAGAGTACCCCTTTGTCCCACTCACCAATCTTGCCCTTCTCTGTACCCATTCTAGCAACTCTACATTCTTCCTAAAATGAGACCTTCAGACCTGTATATAGTACTCAAGGTGTGGCCTGACCATTGCCTTATACAAAGGTATAATCGCCTCCTTGTCTCTGCTAGCAAAATTCCTATATATTATTGACAAAACTCCATGACCTGCTCTGGCAGCCCATCTGCACTGCTCAGAGGACTTCATATCCAACTCCACAATTATCCTCAGGTCTTTTTCATTCTCCACCTCTCCCCGAGTGTAGTACCAAACAGTTGGTACATTTCTCTTGGGTTACTGCTACCCATATGCAGTACTTTGCATTTGTCAAGGTTAAACTTCAGTTGCCACTTCTCGGCCCATCTACCTAACTTTTCTAGATCCTGGTGCAGTAGCATACTGTCATTACTATCATTAACAACCCTGCCAACCATTGTATCATCCAAGTATATGATATCAAAATAATTTTTTGCATCCTTTGTAACCACATCATATTATCCATCAATTTGGTCAGACAAGACTTCCCCTTAACACACCCATGCTGTGTTACTGCCGTCTTGTCTAGATAATCCTGCAATGCTTCTTTAACCAATAAAATATATAACATTTTTTATAACAGTGATCATAGCATACTGATATGGAACTTGAACATTAAACCTGATATGCCTTCATCAATATCACTTATAAATATACAAAACAACAATGGGCCCAACACCAAACTCTGGGGAACTCCGCTAATTACATTAGTCCATGAAGTCCACTGATTATCATTCGCTGCCTTCTCCCATTCAACCATCCTTTTATCCATTGTAGAAACTTGCCCTTAATGCCATACTGCTCCAATTTGTACAGTAGTCTTCCATGTGCAACAGTATCAAAATTTTTCCTAAAATCCAAGTATATGATATCAAAATAATTTTTTGCATCCTTTGTAACCACATCATATTATCCAATCAAATTGGTCAGACAAGACTTCCCCTTAACACACCCATGCTGTGTCTGAATTATTACTGCCGTCTTGTCTAAATAATCCTGCAATGCTTCTTTAACCAATAAAATATATAACATTTTTTATAACAGTGATCATAGCATACTGATATGGAATTTAATCAAAGAAATAACTACATTCAAGGGTAAAGGGAAGGATTTTTATTTTCAAGCAGATGTAATCACTTACACAAGAAAATATAAAAAATCGATACTTATTGCAGTTATGAACACAATATATTTTACATTTGCAATAGACAGTATTATTGATATGACCAACAAATTTCAATGAGAAATATCTATTCACAGTTGCATAATAAACTTTTGGGAATGGAGGCCAAATACAGCCAATATGACCAACTGCCTGAAACATTTTGAACATCACTTTTTCGGAGAATGTTTTTTTATATAATTTTTGAAATTTGGAGAAATTTTGACATCAATTCTCTATTTGCAACTGTGTTATGATATTCTATACAACTAATAAGGAAATCAGCAAGTTTAACAACATAAAAAGAAAAAAACTACATACTCCAGTTACAAACTCTTACATTTGCAACGCTATACTATTGATATGACCAGCAAAATTTCAATGAGAAATATCTATTCACAGATGCATAATAAACTTTTGAATACAGAGGTTGAAAATAACAAGTGCAACCAATTATTGTGAAATATTTTTTTCCAAAAATAAATACTGTATTTTAGAAAATTAATTTTTGGTGAATGTTTTTCATATAATATTTGTCAGAAGTTGGAGAAATTTAGACACAAATTCTCTATTTGCAGCTGCATTGAGATTCTATACAATGGATGTAGAAATTAGTGGGTATAACCATGTATACAAGGAAATATAAAAAATCAATACCTACTGAAGTTATAAACACAATATTTTACATTTGCAATGGATATGACATTATTGATGCAATCAACAAATTTCAATGAGAAGTACCTATTCATAACTGCATAATAAATTTTGAAGATGGAGGGTGCAAATAACCAGTGCATCCAAATGCTCTGAAACATTTTTTCCAAAAAGAAATAGAACATAATATTTGAAATTTTTTTTTTAACAGAAATTTCAAGACAGAATTAAAAAGAATTTCTGTTGAAATTGTAGAATTTATTTTTATTTATTGTGTTGCAGGTAGCAAGACTATCACAAAATGGTGTCATATACTGGAATATAGATATTCATAATTGAGAAATGCTTCCATTTAGCTGAGACCCCTGAAACTGTCAGGTGAACTTATCAAAAGAAGTCCGGTGCCAAAGCATAGCCAGATGAGCACACAATCATTAACCTTGTCCAGAAGTTTCGACAGACAGGATTTGTTCTGGACAACTGCTCACATGACCAGAAATCAACTACAAATCCATCAGGAGAGCTTCTCAAGAACTAGGCATCAAATGCACTAGTCTGCAGTGCATTCTCAAATCTGACTTGCGTTTTTTTTTTTTTTTCTTTATTTTATTCCTCCTAGGATCGTGGTGCACAAACTTATTTCACTCGTGACCCCCCTTTATTAAATATAAAATTGACACAACCCCTCAATGTAAACCATGAGGTAGGATGACCAGATTTTTAGAGAAGAAAAATGGCATTTTATACATTATGTAGTAGAAAATTTTATTCAAGTACTGAGAAAGGAATAAAAAAAATTGTCTCCATTTTAATTTATACATTAAAATAATTGTTTAATATTTTAATTGGATACAGCAAAAACAATAAATAAAATTCTTATTCTTCAATTAAGATTACGAAACAAAAAATGAACAATTACAAAACAATGAGAAGAATGAGCCTGGATAACAGATAATATTGGGTCCATATTTGGCGTAATGTTTCAAATTACTAATCTCGTGTCATCATCTGGCGTAAGTCTGGAATGCTTTTTTGTTTTAATAGCTGTTAATTTTGAGAAACCAACCTCACATAAATATGTATACCCAAAAGGTAGCAATGTTTGTATCGCCATTTTCAATAATTCTCAATCCTTGTCTTGAAGAGACAGCCAAAATTTTTCACAAGTTTGAGTCTTGAAAGAAGCACTTATTGCTTCGTCAGACAACAGGTAGATAAGAACTTCCTTTTGCTGAATGGTAATTTCGGGGCATGAAGAAATTTCAAAAGCAAAGGAATCGCAGATCCAATACAACTTTTTTCCCAGAGATACATTAAATTGTTTGAAAAAAATTGTTAATTAGCATTGTTAGGTGGGTGGCAATGATATCCCTAAATTGTAAAATGTCAATATTATAAATCAGAAAAGCA
This sequence comes from Mastigoproctus giganteus, assembly GCF_048544385.1. NCBI lineage: Eukaryota > Metazoa > Arthropoda > Arachnida > Uropygi > Thelyphonidae > Mastigoproctus > Mastigoproctus giganteus. Next base: position 167,871,299 of record NC_143576.1, read on the forward strand.
TGGGAACTTTTCACTATTATTATGCTCAAATTCAGTTTTCCAAAGATTAAGCTTCCCTTTGAAAGTTTCTATTTTATCACTGAGTATTAATATATTTGTTCCCTGTCCTTGAAGACTTAAATTTAAATCATTTTTCATCAAAATCAAAAAATTTTTCAAATATATCAGCAAGAGAACTAAGTTTTCCAAGCCATTTTTGATTTTGTAAACAATTGGGCAAGGTTCTCATTTTTATCTGATAAAAACAATAAAACTTCATGTTTGAGGTTAAAAAGACGTTACAACACTTTACTACTGAACAATCACCTCACTTTCGTATATAAAAAGAAGCGTTTCATCCCATTTCATTACAAAGCATTGTGAAAAGTCTGCTATTTAAGTCTCCTACTTTTTAATAAAGTTTATCACACTTATCGCATCTTTCAAAACTTTATGCAAATCGGTTTGCATTTCCTTTGCTACTAATGCTTCCCTGGGTATAATGCAATGATTTATTATTATTATTATTATTAGCCATATGGTACAAGGAAGCCTGAGGCTTATGCTGCACCAGCAAAAAAAAAAAAATTTCCGAATTACCCCAAGAGAAAGAGAGAGAAAAGTAGAAAGGAATCACCAAGAAAATTTAAAAACTATATTTGGAGCAATTTTTTTACTTTGCCTTTTAAACCTTTATTTTATCCTGTTAATGCATCCGCACCATCAGTACAAATCGCAAAGCAGTTGTTTCACATTAGATTATTTGTTTTAAAAGAAAATATTTATAATGTCAAAAATCTTCTCACCCATCGTTCTTCTTTCCAAAGCTTTGCAAAATAGAAAATCCTCTAAAATATCTCCCTCATAGTAGTATCTCACATATACAATAAGTTGAGAAGGTTTTAAATATCTGTGAATTCATCTAACTTTTGCTAATTCATCTAAGTATTGCAAAAATTGGACTTTCTCTCAATCGATTTAATAAACTGAATTTTATGTTGTCTTCAATAATTGTAATATGCTGTGAGACTGTCGTTGCTGTACTTTTTTCCATGTGTAATTGATATAATTTTTATTGCAGAAGGCAGAACAAGAGTTTCAGCAACTGCGATTTCAATTTTTTTCCTATTAAATATGAAACTTCCAACAATGCTCTTAAAGCTTTAGAAGGAACTGCCATGTGTTTCTTCATGAAAGATTTCTGACCTTGTATGGCGTTGGCATACCACCACATTATCTGATGCCACAGAGACCACAACAAAAACAACTCCAAAAACTGCTGTTAACCAGATCCCAGATGCCACTGTGTGCCCTGCAAAATTAAATTTAAGAAAGAAGAGGGTAAATGTGGCCACATGGAATGTAAAAAGTTTAAAAGAAGGCAAGATGGATTATGGTCATCAATGAAATGGATAGGTATAAAATTGACATTTTAGGAGCAACCGAAGTCATGTGGACAGGACAAGGTCATTTCAAAACTGGAAATGGGTTTTTGGTTGTTTTTTCTGGAAGTGACAAGTAAAAGAACATGGTGTCATTGTCTTTTTGAATAAAGAATGTTCAAGGCCTCTTCTTGGATACAATCCTATTAATAGTAGAATGATGATGGTTAGACTTCAAAGCCAGCCAGTAAATCTCAGTTTTAGTTACATATGCACTGACATCAACATCCACAGACGAAGATATGGACATTATTATGAAAATCTCCAGTCAGCTCTTGATATGGTCACAAAAAGAGAATGTTTCGATACTCATTGGTGATTTTAATGCAAAAGTAGGCAAGACAGTTTCTTCTAGTCAGGAATGTGGTAGTTTGGTCTTGGCACTAGAAATGAGCGGGGTGAAAATTTAATTGAATTTTGTCATCTGAACAGGCTTGTCATAGGTAACACCTGCTTTCAGCAGCACCCGAGAAGGCTCTACACATGGAAATCTCCTGATCATAAAACAAGGAATCAGATTGATTATATCCTTATGCAGCAAATGTGGCATTCCAGTGTAATCACAGCAAAACACTTCCTGGAGCAGATTGTGGCAGTGATCATCAGCTACTCCACATCGTTCTCAAGGGCTCCTCCATAGCCAGGTGTGCAGGAGCAGCAGTGCATAGCACACGCTTCTTGATTAGACCGGGGTTCGAGCCCGTGAGCCACCAAATACGGAGGATGCGGAAAGGTCAGGGAATGACCACCACATATCCCCGGAGCAATATGGCCTTAATTGCTAATGCTCCTAAAAACTAAACAACAACATCGTTCTCAAGCTGAAGATGAAAAAGATCATGAATAAGGTTTTCCCTAGATGAATGGATGTAGAAAATATTCCAAACGATATGCTTGAAACAGGCAATCATTTTCAAGCTCTATTAGAACTAGATGACAATATGCTGCCTGAGGAAATGTGGAAAAATACAAAAAGCATTATAAGGATTCAGAAAATAGACACATTAGAGAAAGGTCAAAGATAAGGAAGCCTTGGTTTACAGAAGCCACTTTTAAACTTATTGAACAGAGAACTGCAAAAGCCCAGGGTGTACAAGGAAACAAAGAGTATCAGGAACTAAGCGAAGTATTCAAGCGCTGTTTAAGACAGGACAAACAGGATTATATCAATCAAAAGTGTAAAGAAATCAAATACCACAACAAACGAAACAACACTAAAAAGATGTATGATGAAACAACACTAAAAAGATGTATGATGTAATTAAGTCCTTAAGACAAAAGTTCCGACCAAAACAATGTAATTAAGGATTCCAAAGGGGAAATTTTAACAGAGGAGAACACAATCAAAGGAAGGTGGAAAGAATACTGTGAGCAGCTCTTCCGAGCACCTGCTGGCACTAATGATGTGACACTCCCTTTTCAAGAGTGAGATCATGAACCAGTACCACTGAAGGAAGAAGTCAAAAAAGCCATCAGAGAACTAATGTGTGGCAAGTCACCTGGAATTGATGAAATCCCAGTGGAAATGATTGAAGCTATAGGTGTGAAAGGTACCGAGTTTTTTCATAAAATGATTGTAAAAATTTGGGAAATGGGACGGTGGCCATCAGACTAGAAGAAATCAATTTTTACCTCTTTACCAAACACAGGAGATCTGAAAATTTGCTCAAATTACAGGACTATTAGACAAATTTCTCACGCTAGCCAGATTCTTCTTAAAATCATATTAAACAGAATCTCAAGAAAACTTTAAGAAGAAATGCCAGTGGAGCAAGCAGGTTTCAGAAGGGGTAGAAGAACCAGAGATCAGATCTTAAGTCTACAACTGATTATTGAAAAATGCAAAGAATTCAACGTTCCAGCTGCTTTATATTTTATAGATTACGCAAAAGCATATTATTGTGTTCAACTTGAGAAACTATAGGAAACAATGACTATTATGGGTTTCCCAATCCACATAATCAGTTAATTAAGCTACTGTACCAGGAACAGGAAGGAACTGTGAGAACGAACATGGGAAACATGGACTTTTTCACAATAGGTAACGGTGTCAGGCAGGGCTGTATTTTGTCACCTCACCTTTTTAATCTTTATGCCGAAGATATCGTGTGTGAAGCTTTGGAAGATTTAGCAACTAGCATAAAAATTGGAGGACTGAAGATAAACAACCTTCTTTATGCAGGTGATACTGTGCTAATTTGTAATTCTAAGGATCATCTTAAAGAAACTCTGAGGAGAGTATATGAAGCAAGTAAGAAAAAAGGATTGTTTCTGAATGTGTGTAAAACTAAAATTATGGTGATTGGTGATAATCTCGGTTCCAGTAAAGTGAAGGTTAATGGGCAAGATATCGAAGTTGATGAATTTGATTACTTAGGGTCAAGAATAAACAAAAATAGTGACTGCTCTAAACGATGTAAAGAGATGACAGGCAATTGCTAAAACGTTGGTTGCTGATCTGATAAAATTATGGAGAGATCATGATCTGCTCCTAAAGACAAAACTGAGAATCACTGATTCGCTAATTTTTCCAGTTGCCACTTATGAACGTGAAGGATGAAATCTGAAAAGAGTTGACAGGAAGAAAATTGAGACAGTTGAAATGTGGTGTTACAGGAGAATACTGCGTATTTCTTACTTGGATCAAAGAACAAATGAGTGGGTATTGAATAAAATTGGCAGGCCTAAAATTCTTCTTCATAGCATCAACAAAATAAAACAAGTTTTTTGGTCATATTTTTTTTTTTTTTTTTTATATGTAAACTTGCAAACACGAGGTATTAGAACCTATAGTACTAGTACCGTGCTTGGGTTGGAGGTTGAGAAGACGAAAGAAAATATTTGTTGACATTGGACTTTAACTTCTGTAGACTAATTTTCAGGAAATACGTATGAAGGAAGGTTGTTCCAGGAAACGGCAGTTGAATGAATAAACAAGGAAGATGAAAAGTTGGTTCTGTGAGTTTGAAGTTGGACAATAAATGGATGTTGGCTGGTGGCGGCACATGTTCGGACTGTTTTGAAAGAGAGAGTGGGAATTATAGAAGCCAATTCAGAAGAACAGTGCCCATGGAAATATCTGCAGAAGAGGCATGCAGCAGAAACAGTATGTCTATGTGACAGTGAGTGGAGAGACTCTGTTAGAGATGAATCATTAATTAACCTAACTGCCCTTTTCTGAATAGAATCAAGAAGACTGAGAGAGGTTTTGGGGGCACCACCCCAGATGTGGGAACAATATTCCATGGTAGGGCAGATTTGCGATTTGTACAGAGTGAACAGCTGTTTGGAAGAAAAGTAAAGCCGGGAGCGAAAGAGAAAACCAAGTTTTTTAGATGCAGAGGAAGCAATATTTGTAATGTGCTTGTGCCAAGAGAGATTAGAAGTCAGGGTAATTCCCAAAAGAGATATATCATTTTGCCTAGAAATCAGAGTGTCACCAAAGTTAAGCATAAGAGTAGAAGAATCCTTTTTCTGAGATATAAGACAAGACTGAGCTTTAGAAGGATTTAAATCAACAAAGTTGTTTTTGCCCCACTGGAGAATTACCTGGAGATCGACATTTAAGGTAGCAGATTTTCGAAAAGTTGAAGCTGATTGAGCAAGGCAAGGTTTCTCAAAATGGAAAGTGGAATGCAATGTGCTATCATTGGCAAAACTATGGATAGGATTTCCAGTCAATGGAAGAAGGTCATTAATATACAAGAGGAAAAGAGTGGGGCAAAGAACTGAACCTTGGGGGCCACCGGCATTAGTAGAAAAGTTAGAAGACAGAGAGCCATCTACCATCACCCTTAGTGAGCGACCAGAGAGAAAACTGGATAACCAATTACAAAAAGCAGTAGGCAAACCATAAGATGGAAGCTTGTTTAGAAGACCTTTATGCCAAACACAATCGAAAGCCTTTGAGATGTCGAGAGCAATTACTTGTGTTTCACAGAACCTTTCCATTGAATTAGTCCATAAATGGGTAACATAAGCCAAAATATATCACCAGTGGATCAACACTGACGGAATCCATGCTGGTGATCTTTGATCAGACAGAAGGTTTCTAGGTAGTTTAAGTGTTGGCGGTTAATTGATTTCTCCATTACTTTAGAAAGAGTAGAAGTAATTGCAATGGGACGATAATTGGATGGGAGGGATTTGTCACCCTTTTTAAGAACTGACTGGATATGAGCAAATTTCCAAGCAGAAGAAAAATCACCTTTGGAATAAGAAAGTGAAAAAAGGGGGCAAAGAACAGAAGCACAGGTTTTGAGAACAAGTGGAGAAATACCATCAGAACCTGGAGCTTTCTTAGCATCAAGATTCGTCAAAATCCTTCTGACATTCTTTTCAAGGAAGTCCACAGAAGGCATTGAATGGAGCGTGTTGGGAATAGTGGAAGGTGTTTCACCAAGATCATTAATACACAAGTTAGAAGAAAAATGGGATTCTAGCAGGTCAGCTTTATCATTGGCTGAAGTGACAACAGAACCATCTGGTTTTGACAGAGGTAGGAGCAGAGATGGGCAAAATTTGCAGCCAATAGGCAAGAGACCAGAATGCTTGGCTACCATTAGGACAAGAAGCAAGTTTTCTACTCTTAGCCTGTTCAAACTCTAGTTTGGACTGATTAATAATGCCTTACAAGTGTTGCGAGCTTTGGTGTAGGCAGAAAATGAAACTGAAGAATTAGAAACACGCCAATTACGATATGCAATGTACTTCTCTTGAACAGCCTTAGCACATTTATTGGAAAACCAAGGTTTAGGTAAAGGACGAGATTTTAAAATGGAGTGTGGGATAAAGGATTTCATTCCTGGAAGAATAATCTCACTGACACGATCTGAGCAAATGTTGACATCAGAAGTTTTGAAACAGTAATCCGACCAAGGAAAAGAAATCTCGCAGGTAATTCCATTTTGCAATCTTATAATGCCAAACAATAAGAGGTTGGGAATAGCCATGAGACAAATGCTCAACTGGAGAAGAGACAATCACGAAGTTGTGATCTGAGGTACCTAAAGGACCTCTCACTTCGACAGTGTACTTAGGATTGTTTGTGAGAAAAAGATCAAGCGTATTGGCTGTATGGTTAGGATTGTCTGGTATTCCGGTATGGTTAGGATTGTCTGGTAGGTAAATGAACAACCTGTGTAAGGTCATTAGTAATTGCAAAAGCCTCGGCATCTCAACCAGCTGGGTCTCTGAGACCAGAAAATGGAAGCCAGCTGGAGTTGTGAACATTAAAATCACCAAGGAAAATAACTTCACTGATAGGAAAGTTGGACTGGAGAAAGTCAAGTTGCAAAGAGAGGAAGTCAAAGAGCTCCAGATGATTAGTGGAGTTGGGAGAACGGTAGAGACAACAGATTAATTTGACACAATAAGGTAAAAGGTAAAGTGCAGCCATTATTAACCCACTGCAGGATGGAAGCCTCCTCAACAATTCATGCTAAGGGAAATGCACCATAATCTGCCACGCTGGTCCAGTGCGGGTTGGCAGATCAACCGTATTCAGTAGTCAGGGGCTTGAACCCCAGTCTACTCAAAGAGCGTGTGCTACAGCACTCCCGCTCCTGTCCACTCGGCTACAGAGGCCATGAGGTAGAGAGATTTTAAGCCAGAGAAGATCGAAAAGAGGAGATTCCAAATTACCAAGTCTCTGACAAGGAATATCGGAATGGACATATGCACAAGTACAACCTTTGAGCGAAAGGAATCATACAGCGAATAATTTGGGCAACTGAGATGAACAGTAGTTGAATCAACTGATAACCTGTCAGAAAAAGTACATGGAGTTTGGCAGACTGCAAGTGGAAATGGACATCGTTGAGATTAGAATTGAGACCACGTATATTTGTGAAATGAACTAGGAAGTGTTTGGGAGGTTTAGATCTTTTCACAGTTAAGCTTACTCTATTAGTTTGAAAATAAATGATGTATTCAATAGTGAGAAAAAGTGGGTGGGACATGCTGTATGAAGTAATGAAATTTTTGGATATGGTGTACACATGGTAAGAATATACCCAGATCCTTGACATAACGTGGCCTCAACAATGCCCCCCCCCCCCCGTATACACACTACTCGGACTCCCTCCAGTCACTATCTAGCAGAGTAGAGGTAGCAAAATTATACACTAGCTGATCCGGAAGCCTCCTAAAGAGTTACCAATAAATTCAGTCCGGTGTACTAACTAGCGGCCAGCCTGCGAGCACCATTTTAGATCTGTACCCTCGAAATGTAAGAAAGACTGGCTCTCACCACGATGTTCATCATAACCTCAAAAGTCATCAATCATACTGCATGATGGAAGAGATGGGGTAGGGTTGACCGGAACTTAGCTCTGCAGACTAAACATGGGTTCCACCACTTCAAGCCTCCAATAAGCAAAGTGGTGGAATTGCACCGGTCGATGAGAGTCATCTACCACCTAGTACTGCCTGGTAACACAGAGGGGCGGCATTCCTCCATGTGGTGTGGGCACGACACCTCGACCCCTGCTTACGTTGGTTGAGACCTGGGTGGTCACCCACCACATGCTTGTGCATGGAGGTTATACCCATGATTACTAACAGTCCCACCATCATGAAGGTGCAAGCAGAGGATTTGGTTGTCACAGACCATCCGGACTTCGCCAAAATTGGGTCCACTTGGCTTGAGTGTCACCCGAATATCAGTTCCATCAGCGTTTTAGATTCCCAGGTAGCAAGTACAGCTTGTCTGTTATATCTGAGAGAATGTCTGTGACATCCTGAAGGACCAATGATGGCTCTCTGCCAGAAAGAAGGATATAGTAAGAAGGGAAAATATTCTGTTGAAGAATATAATGGAAGGAAAAACTGAGGGGAAGAGATGCAGAGGAAGACCTTCAACTAGATGGAAGGATGGGATCGGTGAACTTCTGGGCATTACACTTTGTGATGCTGCTCGTATAGCACACAATTGAGGCAGTTGGATGAATTTGTTGGTGGCCACAACTGCTCCTCAGGGAGCTATCTGACAGGAAGAAGAAGAAGATGGCATTAGTGTCTCGTTTGAAAAAGATTCAGTATTTTTCATTAGCTCTGGTTGCTTCACATGTATCTTTCTCATTTAATTAGTTTCATGCTTTCGTTAGCCATTTTTTCATAACATATTACACACAGAGGACGTTGCTCATCATCAACAACACTAAGTAAAGCCGTACTTCATAAATTCTTCTTGATATTTTCTATTCTTTTTTATTTGGAATATGATGGCTCTCTGTCATAAATTGGCGGTTGCACTACACTTGAAATAACATAAGTGTCCAAATTGTCACATGATGCATTTCTTGCCCTTTCAGCTTCTGAAGTATCTGTAGCAACATTATTGTCGTCACTCCTCGACTGTTTTGTTCTGATTACCCAATTGTCCATAGTAAAATATATAAAAATGTCTTTTTTTTTTTTCTTCTCAAAAACAACAGTGATATAAAAAGTATCAGAAGAATGAAAAATGCATTCAAGTTGACATGAAAGCACTGAATTAGGAAGCATAATAAAGAGTGCATGCAACAGACTTTCTATTTACTGCCACTGCACATTTCCACCTCTGTCCTTCAGGCAATTTCAGAAATTTTTGCTGTAGGAAGCACGAATGAAGAGCTAAAGGGATTACAGTTCAGCAATTGAGTAGTACGTACTGAGAAGTATTAATACAGACTGAGAAGTCACACTAGTCAGCTGTTTTGTGTCCATAGCCAGTGAGCAAATTAAGGCTTATTACCCACAAGTACAATAAGTAAAAAAGCCACCTGCATCACACTTGAAACCACACTAAAAAACAGAGTGGCAATAGGGTTCATCATATCTAAGACTTAATTGGAGTAGTAAGGTCTCTACACCTACAGTACTGAAAAAGTAATTTTAACAACAGATTTTTTAGCTTTTATGTACATAATAGCTAATTTTATTTAAAAATTGCTGGGACCCCATTAATTTATCCTGCAACCTCTCTGGGGGTCACGCCCCACAGTTTGCACACCACTGTCCCAGGAGACACCCAGTTACAGCTATTGGCCAGGGGGTGAATATATGCATTCAATTATGCTACAGAATATGACTATATACAATTTTAAAATACATCTAATACTGTACTTGTTAATAACATTATTAACATTGTTAATAACATTATTAACAAGTGCTATCTGATTTATACAATATTTATGAACTTGTTATTGGTTTCCATACAAGATCCAAACACGACAACCACTCAAGGAGGGCTATGAGTGGTTGTCAAGTATAGCATTAGCAAAGTAGAGATGGACTTTGCTAATGCTATACTGGGCAAATCTGCAAAGGAAGCAACTGAACCTAATCTGGTTCTCCGATGAAGTACATTATCACCCTGATGGATATGTGAACAAGCAGAAGTGGCAAATCTAGGGCTGTGAAAATACACATTGCAGTATGTGCTTTTGTTTGTTTGTTTGTTTTGGTTTTATTGGCGCATTAGCTACTAAGGCTATAATGCCCCAAGACCGTGTCATTTATAAAAAAATTTAAACTTTCAGTGACCTAATTAGTTAGGTCACTATGTCAAGAAATATAAGAAAAATGTAAATTTTATAAACGAGTAAAAATATTTATTGATTTTAAAAATCTAAAAATAGCAGACACATTGTCATTGTCGGATAAAATCTGACTGAGTGTATACGGCTCAGTCAGATGATTAAAAGCAGTAAAACGGATATTACTAAAATCTGGACAATCAATTAAAATGTGTCTCATAGTTAAAATTGTGCCACAGGACACACACACATAGGAGGGTCATCAGCCCTCAGCAAAAACGAATGAGTTAAATGACTGTGTCTTATGAGGGTCCGGGCAAGAACAACTTCCTCCTTACGATTCCTGCACAGACTAGACTGCCACGGTTCAATTACAGGCTTTATACAATATAGTTTATTTCCAGTCTGTCTATTCCACGAGTCCTGCCATTGGGAGTGTATGTTTTGGTGTATTATTTGCCTGTAGTCTGTATAGGGGACTGACAGGCAGCGGTTATTATTGGGAATTGCAGATTTGGCTGCGGCGTCAGCCAAATCATTTCCCCTAATCCCAATGTGGCTGGGAATCCAGCAGAAGCGGATATCATATTCACATCCAAGGAGAAAGTGAATCTTCTGCTGAATACTAGACAGAACTGGATGAGGATTATACCTCACAGATATTAAAGCCTGTGACACACTGAGAGAATCGGAATATAAAACGAACCGTTGGTATTGGCATTCACTAATGTGATCCAAGGCTAACTCTATAGCATGCAGCTCTGCAGTAAATATACTGCATTCAGAGGGAATCTGCTCCGATGTAGTGCTGTCTGTAAAGACAGCAGCAGATCCCACATATGATTCCGACTTCGAACCGTCTGTGCAGACTGGCGAGAAGTCGGAATGTTCAGTTCGGTGTGCTGAATAAAGCTGCAGGTAGACCGATGATGGAGTGTCCGACTTTCCCCAATTTCTAAGGGACAAGTTACATGCCGGGAAATGAGCATGCCAGGGTGGAAAGGGTTGCTTTGGTGTTTGGGCAACCTTGTCTACCTTCATATTAAGTTCTTTGAGTAGCTCTTGGAGACGAATACCAAAAGGACGATTGGCAGTCTTACGGGTGTTGTACAAATTTTCCCATCGTGGCTCAAAAACAAATGGCCACGTAGGTTGGTCTGGCAGGGATTTCAGTTTTAAAGCGTACTTTAGAGACAACTGCTTACGATGAAGCGATAACGGTGGTTCGTTTGCTTCGACGTATAAGCTCTGGACAGGAGATGTTCGAAATGCTCCAGTAGCGATACGTAGAGCCTGATGATGGACAGGTTCCAGCCATCGAAGGGCACTGTCTCTGGCTGAAGAATATACTTGGGACCCATAATCTAATTTGGATCGCACAAGTGCACGGTAAAGCCGTAGAAGGGTGCATCGGTCTACACCCCAAGATAAAGAGGAGAGCGAGCGGAGCATATTAAGACCTCTTGTGCACTTTGTGCGGAGTTGACGAATATGATCCAAAAACGTCAGTTTTTTATCGAATATGAGTCCCAAGAATTTTGTGTTCGCTGCTACTGGAATAGCATTTTGTCCGAGCCTTAATTCAGGTTCAGGATGAAGATTACGCTTGCGACAAAAGTGTACGCAAACGGTCTTCTCCGGCAAGAACCTGAAGCCATTAGCAAGTGCCCAGGAATTCAGACTATCAATGGCTTTCTGCAGTTGTCTTTCAATAACCCTCATGTTGCACGACTGACAAAAAATGCTAAAGTCATCAACATAGAGGGCACTGTTTACAGTTGGAGGAAGTTGTTCTGTGATGGAATTTATTTTGATGGCAAAAAGCGTGACACTTAATACTGATCCTTGTGGTACTCCCTCCTCTTGGCTAAAGGAGTGAGAGAGTGAGGATCCCACACGAACTTGGAATGATTGTTTGGCTAAAAAGTTTTGAATAAAAAAGGGGAGATGCCCTCTAAGGCCTAGGCTATGTAAATCTTTTAAAATGCCAAATCTCCAAGTTGTGTCATACACTTTTTCCATGTCAAAGAATACCGACACCAAGTGTTCGCGTTTTAGGAAAGCATCCCGGATGGATGCTTCCAATCTAATAAGATGGTCCAAAGTGGACCGGTTCCTTCGGAAGCCGCACTGGATGTTGGAGAGAAAGTCATTTGATTCTAGATACCATATTAAACGAGAATTAACCATTCTCTCCAGGATTTTGCACAGACAGCTAGTCAGAGCAATAGGACGATAATTGGTGGTGACTTTTGGATCCTTTCCTGGCTTAGGAAAGGCAAGAACGATTGCCTTTCGCCAGGAGTCCGGGAACTGCCCTTCAGTAAAGATTCTGTTATATAGAAGGAGCAGACAATCCATAGATTTTGGTGAAAGATGTTTAATCATTTCATAATGGATGCCATCTGGTCCAACGGCACTTTCTTTGGAAAGAGCGAGGGCTCTTTCCAGTTCCTGAATAGTGAAATCCCCGTTGTAGGGATAAAGGCTCTTACATTTAAAGTTAAGTGCCTGTTTTTCGATTTTATATTTCAGGACCAGGAACTCTGGGGAATACGAAGATGTTGCAGAGATGTTAGAGAATGTTTCCCCAAGAGAATTGGCTATTGCAGTTGGATCTGCAATAGCGCATCCATTATAATCTAGGATTGAAGAAGGGTGGGATGTATATTTTCCCTTCATTTTCCGGATTTTATCCCAGACTACCTTAGAGTTGGTAGACTGGTTAATAGATGATGTAAAACGGATCCACAATTCCTTTTGACTCTGACGGCGGATATATCGTGCTTTGGCTCGTGCACGTTTAAAGGCTATAAGGTTGGTCGTGGTAGGATATCGGCGGAATATCCCCCACGCTTTGTTTTGAGCCTTTTTTGCTGCTGTGCATTGTGAATTCCACCAAGGTTTAGGAAATGGTGGAAACCGGGCAGATGTTTTTGGAACAGCATTCGCAGTTGCTTGGACAGTATTTTCTGTGATGTACTTAACTGCATCATTGATAGGCTCTTGACTGACTGTGCTAAGATCAAAATTTGCCTGATGTTGGAAGGCAGTCCAGTCAGCCTGATCAATCTTCCACCGTGGTAACCTGAAGGGAAGACATGGCCTCCCGCTGTGTAACGAGGTTATCACAGGGAAGTGATCGCTTCCGTATGGATTCTCCTCCACTTCCCAAGTGAGTGAAGAGAGTAGAGAAGGGGAGCAGATAGAGAGATCAATGGCAGAAAAAGTACGGGTAGGCATGTGGAAGAAGGTGTTTGTTCCAGTATTTAGAAGGGAAAGGTCATTGTCATTGAGCATATGCTCTATGACTCGTCCCCTTCCGTTGATGTTAGCACTACCCCACAGGGTGTTATGTCCATTCATATCCCCGAGAAGTAAGAAAGGGGGAGGCAACTGCGTTAGAAGATCATCAAGGTCTTCCTGGGAGATGTCAGTCCCAGGTGGCAAATAGATAGAGCAGACAGTTAATAAAAATCCCGTCGTAAGGCGAATTGCAACAGCTTCTATGCTAGTTGTAATTAGCAAGGGCTGCACTGGGGTCTGGTTACCCACAAGGATAGCCACTCCCCCATGTACAGAGCCATCCGCAATTCTATCCTTATGAAAAATTGTGGTGTTATGCATCGTGGGATCGTCATTTGCCTTTAGATATGTCTCCTGCAAGCAAAAGCAAACTGGCTCATGCTTTTGCAGGAGGGCCTTGATGTCATCAATATTTCGCCGGAATCCACGACAATTCCATTGTAGGAATTTAGCCATTATTTTGGCTTGGTGGGTCCATCAGGCGGCTTCCAGGGTGCTGAGGGCTTATTTTTATCAGTCTTGGGTCTATCTTTTTTGGGGAAGAATGGACACTGCCCTGTGTCCATTTCTTCCTCTGCAAAGAGTTCCAAGACTGAATCTTCGAGTACCTCCTTCTGCTCGACATCCATCTTTTCTTGGGTACTAGGGGGGACTTCCCCTTTTTTATTCTTTCCTTTCATAGTTACCTTTGTTACTTCTGGAGCGTTAGGAGGTACCGATATAGGAGTGGCAGCTGATTGGTCCTTCTGCGCAGGTTTTTGAGAACTTAAAAGATAACGCGCGATGGGAGTGAAAGACTCCTTTGGAGGAATGGTCATGTCTGTCTGAGTTCCGACGGAACATCTCCCTGCTACCTTCTGGGCATAGGTAGGTTTGTTGATATTCAGGGGTTTGACCGATTTCCTTGCCTCCTGGTATGATATATTTAGCTCTGCCTTCAGCCATTGAATTTCTTTTTCTTCTTTCCACCTCTGGCATGCTCGTGAATAGGCCGGGTGTTCGCCTTCACAGTTAATACAGGTGGGTTTTGGGGCTGAACATGCTGTTGTTTCGTGGTCTTTTGCACTGCATCGAGCGCATGCAAGGACTCCACAGCAGGCCATTTGAGAATGTCCATATTTCTGGCATTTAAAACACCGTATAGGGTTCGGAACGTATGGACGCACTGAACAGTTGATGTATCCAGCTTTAATCTCGTCAGGAGGTTTAGGAGAGTTAAAAGTCAGGATAACGCTCCTGGTTTTAACAATTTTTCCATCCCTTCGCGCAGTGATTCTCTTGACGGCAATGACTCCCTATGGTTTTAATTCGGAGCAGATTTCCTCCTTGGTTACGTCGAGAAGGTCCCACTCCGAAATGACACCTCTCAATGAATTCAGTGTTCTGTGTGGTGTCACTGTTATAGGGATTCCTCCGATTGATGTTGTTCGGAGTAGATGTTCTGATTGCCTGTCATTTTTAGTTTCAATTAAAAGGTCTCCAGAACGAAGCCTTTTAACTGATTTGGGTGAACCTGCTAACCCATCTAACCCTTTTTGAATAAAAAAGGGCAACATTTTACCAATCAGTGTCTCATTGGTAGAATGCATGATTAAGAACCTTGGGACTGGCCCTGGTGGTAATTCGGTTCGCTGCCTCTTTTTAGCAATAATGGTATCTGTTTCGCCGTCTAAATTTTCAGATAGGGACCGGGCTGGGGCCCCTGAAGAAGTAAGTTTATCAGGATTCATATAGTTTTTAAATTGTTCAGTGCCCGGGCTCCCCACCCACCACGGAGCCCAAAGGGACGCCCACTACCCGGCATGCAATAAATGCGCTCGGGAGTGGAACGCCAGGGCTACCCAGACGCTATACCCCCCCCGCCGCCGCCAGCCTGAATCCTGTCCCTCGGACCATGAGGGTAGGGCCGTGGCATTGACACGGTTGACCCTCGCAGGTGAGCCTACTAGCCGATTGATCCTAGCCGGGCCTTCCAGGACCACCCGTCTTGTCGAAGCAGGGGCCAAAGTGGTGTATTGAAGCTGGGTCCCTCAACCACCAGGATCCCCCTTTCCGAATTTCCACAGGTCGCAGCGCCGGCAAACACCCCGGATTCCATTGATGTAAGCCTGGAACCTGGGCTGTGGGCGTTGGATCCCAGTGATGCTAGTTTGGAAGTCCAGCAGCGTCACTGGTAGGTCCCCTCACCACGTACAGGTGCCCACGTCGAGGGGTCGCAGTATGTGCAAGTTTACACACAAACCACATTACTGTTTGGGGTGCTCTCTGCACTTATGGAATTTGTGGCACAATGTTTATTGAGAGAAATGAACAGCTACAGATACTTACTTGAAAATGATTTAATTCACTTATTTCAGGGTTTCCATGGCTCAAAAATCATAGTCATTACTTTATACAAGATGGAACCCAACCCTATCATTCACAGGTGATTTTTGACCTTTTGAATGTGCATTTCTGGGGGTATAATGTTATTTCTTTGTACTATCAGAAGTGGCATTGATTGGCCTGCCTAATCCCCAGATCTCAATCTTATTTCTGTGTCACTTATTTCTGTGAGGAGGTGTCAAAAGCAGAGTTTACCAGAGCACACAAAGGCCTCGGAACAACTGAAATCCTCAGCTTGACTCATGTTTTTGATATTTCGACAGAAGTTCTCCAAAGTGTCAAAACAATTTTTACAGTAAAGCTGAGAAAATCATCGATGTGTAGGGACATCACGTCTAACACATTGTTACATAAATTCCCTGAGTAGTTTATTTACATACTGTTTGAATAAAGTTTGTACTCACTTATACATAAATAAAGTAACTTGGTATGTACTGTTTAGGCCACCTAGTATGCATCTGCCTATTCTTATTAATTTTTTCATTATTTTTTAACATTGAAAACTGCATAGCCATTTTCTAGAATTCAGATAGCCATAGCTCTATAACCATTCAGAAAGGTTTTTTGCTTGACTTTGATATACCATCAGCTCAATTCCTCAATCAATTGACAGGAATTTAAGTCATATTTTCCCCTTCAGAAATGGCATCACTTCTGTATCTTTTTAAATTTAATGTTCGCCCATCGTTCAGGGTTAGTCCTTAGGATTGATTGGTTGCTTGCTTGCTTGCTTGAGAGTTTTATGGCACATGGTCCTTAGGGGAGGTCCAAATACCACCAATTAAAAAAGATCCTAAATCCCAACTAAGGGCACTCTCTCTATATATATATATACTGGTAAGGAGAACTGGTAAGGATTACAAAAATTTAAGATTGGTCCATCTTAAATTTTAATCTGGTTCTCTAAACAGTTTCAATGGACACAGCTTTTGTTTATTAGTGACGACTATGTTCAAAATATTACAAGTTCACGGCTCTAAGAATTGGTTACTTTTTATATCATATTATTTTATAATATAATATTCATTAATTTTGCTTTATTAGTTTATGATATCTGACTTGAAATCATGTAATTAACAACCTCATGAAGTTTGCATATTATTTTATGGAGCATCTCACTTATACTAGAAAATTTGGGCAAATGGGCTGAGAAGTGGCAACTGAAGTTTAACCTGGACAAATGCAAAGTACTGCCTATGGGTAGAAGTAACCCGAGAGAAATGTACCAACTGTGTGGTACCACACTTAAGGTGGTAGCAAACGAAAAAGACCTGGGAGTAATTGTGCAGTCAGATATGAAGTTTTCTGAGCAATGCAGACAGGCTGCCAGGGAAGGTCATGGGGTTTTGTCAATGATATATAGGAATTTTGGTAGCAAGGGAAAAGGTGATTGTCCCTCTGTATAAGGCGATGGTCAGGCCATGCCTTGAGTTCTGCATACAGGTCTGGAGGCCTCATTTTAGGAAGGATGTAGATTTGCTTGAACATGTACAAAGAAGGGCAACAAGATTGGTGAGGGGAATGAAGGGGTCCTCTTACCTAGAGAGGCTTAAGTTCTGCAAACTGCAGTGGCTGGAGACTAGGCACCTGCACGGTGATCTGATTGAGGAATATAAGGCCTTGAATGGGTTCAGCATGCTGAATTCTGATGAGATATTTCCACTTGTTCAGATTACGAACCTAAGGGGGAATAAATTCAAATTAAGGAAAGACAGATGTAGAATAGATGTGTGGAAATTTGCCTTTAGCCAGAGGGTGGTTAATTGCTGGAACAAACTTCCATCTGTAGTTGTGGAAGTTGATAGGTTAAATAAATTTAAGGAGGAACTGGACAAATATTTAGAGGGAATAGTTGTGAAATTTTTTTTTTTTTTTTTTGTCTGATGCTGCATAAGCTCATCATACACTTGCTTTCTTGCATCACATGCCACTACTACATATAGCTCTTCTTTTTTTTTCATTCATTTGAGCATTTTTACCTAGTTTATCTATAATTCTACAGTATTATAGAATATATGGTATTATCCATTTAAATGTTCATAACAATTAGTATAACATAATCATTCTTACACTATTTTTACTCTTTCTATACTGAATAAGTAACTGAATATTTCTAAGTACTCAATGCATCATAAATGTGATAAATTTATCAAAGTATAATCTACATTTTTTTTTTTTAATATGGTCCACTGCATTTTGCAAATGCAGTGGACTTACTCTAGGGGAAAGGGGGAGAATAAACTAAAATATCCACAAGTTCAAATTACTCTTTTAAATATTTTTATATATCTAAAAGATATTTCTTGACTAAATGCCTAAGAGTATGAGGGAGTTTGTTTATGCATGAGTAATGCAAACACACATCATTCCTACTACCAAGAAAGTGTTAATGCATTGTTTTAATTATATCTCATATTGTGAATACCTTCACAGAGTTGCCATGGTATTGCACTACCTTGAATAAGTAACGCTTCACCTATGGAGAAGATTACTGTTACTTATTCTCGGAGGATACTACCACCCAGAGGGTGTTGTTTCAAGCCTTTTTGGCCCCTCTTCGGTGGATGGGTAGGTACCCATTGATGCAATAGTGACAACCCAGTTATGAAGTATAACTCCACAATATGAGTGATGCCTGATGGTGTGCATGGTTTAATATAAAAGATATTTCTTGGCTAAATGCCTAAGGGTATAAAGGAGTTTGTTTACGCATGAAGAGGGGGGGCCAGAAAATCTTGGATGGTGGTATCTGCCAAGAATAAGTAACAATAGTCTCCTCCACAGGGGAAGAGTTACTTATTCAAGGTAGTGCAATACCGTGGCAATTGTTGTGAAGGTATTCACAATAAGATAAAATTAAAATGAAGCATTAAAACTACCTCGGTAGTATAAATGTGTGTGCATTACATATGCATAAACAAACTCCTTTATTTTTATACATATTTACATGATACTTTGATTTTATGTTAGCTTTTCATATTTGAAGTTTATAAGTAAAAATGCTGAAAAAATATTAATCAGAGCACACCTCTCAGAATAATTATAATTTCTATAATTATATTTTAAATTTGAACTTACCTTTACGCTTTTTGTATTGAAGGAACTGTTTATCACAGTTTTGTTCAGCTGTATTCGAAGCCAGTATGAGCAAAAATATCTGGGCTTAAAAATGTGTGATAAGAGGTATCATGATTTCTGCATCACATTTACAAATGAACGCTATAGTCGGATATCATTTGTCGCGATGGGAGTTCAAACTCACCCACTGAGGATCAAGTTATGTAACGCATTGTTTCAAGAAAAGAATTCAGGTTTTATAATAGCTTCCTTTTACTTTAAATGAAAAGTACATACGCAGATAAATCTCCAACACCAGAAATACTATAATGATGAAGTCGAGTTTGATCCTAAAAGTAGAAAATAAAACGAGCTAAACTCAGAATAAAATATGTATAAGCCACCATTCTTTTCATATGTCCTAAAAAGTAATTAGCAAAAACAAACAGCATCCGCGAATAAGCGCTAACACATATAACAACCCAAAAATATTAACTGTTCTGAAACATCAAATAATATTCAATGACACTTTCACATGCCCACGTTGCCGGCATTAACTCCCATGATAAGTTCCAGCGCCCTCAAAACAGGAACAAAGAAAAATAATTTTTCATTCAGAATAATATAAATGCACTAAATACACTATTTCTTCTTTTATCCATTTATTATTATTTTTTTTTTGTTTGGTTTTGTTTTTTAATCTTGATTATAATTCTCTTCGCTTAAGATATTCTTGGCTAATTCGTAATATATATATATATATATATATATATATATATATATATATATATATATATATATATATATATATATATATATATATATATATATATAAAGGTAAACTGCAGCCATTATCAACCCACTGCAGGACGGTAGCCTCTTCAACAATTCATGGTGAGGGAAATGAGCCATAAATGCCACGCTGGTCCAGTGCGGTTGGCAGATCGACCATATTTACCAGTCAGGAGCTTGAACCCCGGTCTACTCAAGGAGCGTGTGCTACTGCATTCCCACTCCTGACCACTCGGCTACGGTGGCCTAAATATAACTAATATTAAATATAAAATCGAAACTAATGTCAGTAGCATGGCATTGACTTAATATATATATGCAGGGTGTCTCAAAAATACACGGAATACCCTCAAGAAGGAGTTCCTCAGATATAGACAATAACAATAATTTATATCAACATAGTTCCGGAAATGCTTGGTTTCCGAGTTTTAAAGATCTGTCTATGGCATTTAACTGTTCATATCGCTTTATAGTAATTGTTCAAAATGTCCATCTTCTGCCTGAATATAAGCCTGAATACCACTGGCAAAACATTACTCGCGCAGGGTAATCTGCTGGTGACAAGGTCTGTACCTGTTGCAGATGGTAAGGATACAGTTGGTGTTCTAGCAACACTCTCCAAATAGTCGAACGTTGAACATCCAGTTCCATTGCTATTCTGCGTATGCTGATTCCAGGAGTGGCATGAACAACATCCAAAATCTCCTCCTCTACTTCAGGAGTTGTAGATGTTGGTCGCCCTCTGTCGGCAGCACGGGGTGTAAAGGTCCCATGTTAACAAAGGCGGCGATGAATACCTTTAAACGTTTTCCAGTCTGGACATCTTCGTTCTGGGAACCTTTCGTGGTACAAACGACGAGCCTCCAGAGAATTGCCGTCCGCCAAACCGTATATAAAGTGCATATCCGCTTGCTCCTGATTTGAGTACATGGGCGGAATGGAAAACTACCAGATTCTGACAGTACCTTGTGATGGACTGTGGACTGCATGGCCTATGCAGATGACCTCATCCTCCTTATCAAAGCTGATTCTAGAACTCAGCTTGAGCAAATTGCCTCCCCTGCCTTAACGATCCTCCAAAATTGGGCAAACAACCACAAGTTAGTCATCTCTGGGGAAAAAACGAAGACAATCCTCCTCAAAGGATCCTTGGACATAAGAAGACCACCCCAAATTAAAATCTCTGGGCAGACATTGCAACTCAAAACAGAACTAAAATATCTAGGAGTAACCTTTGACTCCCGATTAACATTCTTACCTCATCTTAATTACCTCTCCAATAAAATACGTCGTTATACTGCCATGATCGTAAGAATTAGCAGAGCAGACTGGGGTTTGAAGAGGAGGACTCTCATGCTACTTTATAAAACCATCTTCTTACCAGCTGTGTGCTATGGTGCAGCCATATGGTTCCCTCGTGCCATCATTGCACGTAATAAAGCAAAGCTACATACAATTCAACGCAATATCCTACTCACTGTGACTAGAGCATGCCGCACAGTCAGTAATCCTGCCCTGCAGGTCTTAGCAGGCACTCTTCCTCTGGACCTGGAGGTTATTCGTCGCGGCCTTGCATACCGCATAAAGAGAGGAATTGCCACCACCATTCTGGATATAACACTCGATCTAGCTAATGATCCAAAAAACGAAATGAAACAGATTTACACTAAGCTCTTCCAGCATTGGCAAAGATCTTGGGAGCAAACAACCAAAGGTGAAACAACTAAAAGATTTCTTCCACAAGTTATGATAACTGCACCAAAACCTCCTCCGTGGTACTCACCAGGCCTTCACGTCTCATTCTTCCTCACTGGTCATGGATCGTTTCGGGCAAAGCTGCATGCCCTGGGTCTCACCGATTCTCCTCTCTGCACATGCGGTGACAATGAAGACTGGATTCACCTCATGTATAATTGCCCTCTTTATGATTTACCCAGAAGTCTCCTAATTACCAAAACTGGAAATATACCCAGTGGGCAGGAACACCTCTACATAATTGACGAAACCAACTACAAAGCCTTCATTACTTTTGCCCAGACTGTATTTGAAATGCGTCAAATTCAACTACAGCAAACTGTTCAACGCACCCCCATCTTATAATGAACCCAAAACTCAATTCACAGAACATATCCTGAATGGAATCAAAGAAAACACAAACAGAATATTGATCTTTGTCATGACCTAACAGGAATCTCTCGACGTTCACAAAGGAAGCTATCTGACAAACCCACGAACCCAAAAAGGACTTTTCTACAATAGCCACAAGAACTCCAAGCAATCCTTGAGTTTCATGAATCCATGTGCCTCCTCTCATCCCCTAAGAGAAGATTATCCAAGTCCCAGTGTGGGACACTGCCCATTGCCTACAAGTCACCCTTGGATGAAGAAGATTAAATTGTTGACACTGGGCCCCCTGCCCATTGTGGGACCCACTCACTTGCTGGCACCTCTTCTCTTCAAGGTGTATGACAATATCTGATTTTCCTACTTGTGCAGGAACTCATATAAATACTCCTCTGGGAGTGGGGCTCGCATTTGA
This sequence comes from Mastigoproctus giganteus, assembly GCF_048544385.1. Lineage (NCBI taxonomy): Eukaryota > Metazoa > Arthropoda > Arachnida > Uropygi > Thelyphonidae > Mastigoproctus > Mastigoproctus giganteus. The sequence continues at coordinate 167,893,318 of NC_143576.1, forward strand.
CTTTCAAATGCAGGATCATGCTATTAGGCAATCTGACTTTGTGGGTCACTTGACCTCACAACCTTTTCTCTTCTTCCTGAGGTAGGGTGGGCTCCCCCCAGGTGGGGAGCCCACCCTACCTCAGGAAGAAGAGTAGGGTGGGCTCCCCCCCAGGGGGGAGCCCACCCTACCTCACCCTCTCTCTTCTGCTTACCTTCTTTCTTCTCCTCAATCTTTCACCCCTTCTCCTATTTCAAAAAAAAAAAAAATTTTTTTTTTTATTTATTTTTTTATTTTTATTTATTTTATTTTATTTATTTATTTTTTTTTTATTATTATTATTATTTTTTTTATTATTATTATTATTTTTTTTATTATTAATTAATTAATTTTTTTTTTTTATTATTATTATTTTTATTTTTTTATATTATTTATTATTATTCTTTTTTATTTTATTTTATTATTATTTTTTTTTTTTTTTTTTTTCCTCGGCCCTCCCTGGGAAGCTCAGGCTAACCCCAGGGTCGGCCAGCCAGAGTTCTCTTTCCACATACCTGGTCCGGCTCCCAGTGCCAGTGTCGGTAACTAGCAGTCTGTGGTGTTCCACAGACCCTAGGCTAAGCGGCCAGATGAACAACATAACCCGCACTAAGCAAACATGAACATACACTAACATATGATATCTGGCCTTGACAGTACTGTACTGTCTTACTTCACAAGAGATTCAAATGCGGAGTTGTGCGAAAGCACCGGTGCCGCTTGTCAAAAAACACTATGTCACTATGTCACTAGTACCTTGTGATGAAGGAAATCACCTGAGGGAGATAAGATATTCGGGATAAAAACTCAGGAACCAAGCATTTCAGGAACAATGTTGATATAAAATATTTTTATTGTCTACATATGAAGAACTCATTCCTGAAGTTATGCTGTGTATTTTTGAGATACCCTGTATTCATAGGGGCTCACATCTGTTGAATATAAGCGGCTTGACACACCCAGCGACCTGAAATGAATATCATCATTCTTCTCTTTCTTGTGGTGACTCTCTCTCTCTCTCTCAGGCATAACTCAGAAATTGTTTTTGTCTGGCGCAGAAAAAGTGTGTGAACGAGAGTAGCCTTGTGCACGTCACGTTGTTATTGCTCCTGGAATAGAGAGGTTTTTCTGTTCTATTAGCTTATATTGGCACATTAACTTATTTTCTAGAGTAGCTTTATATTCCTAGTTACGATAGCTTTATGTTCCTAGTTTAAAGTTTCAATTAGATAGAGATTTTGTAGCTATTACTTAGTATCGGTTAAGGTATCAAATCCACGTGTTACAAGTTGTAGCTCCGCTGAATGAGAATTTTTTAGCCGCTTTATTGACCAATTGTTATATTAAATTAATTTCTGTAAGTAGCTTATAGATCTAGTCAGGATCCTTAGTTTATTCTGAGTTGAGATAGCGAGATTTGGAAGTTAATTATTACTTAAGTGTCCGTAGATTTACCATTCGTAACTTGCCGCCGTTGTTATACGATACAACGTTATATCCCCGAACTAGTTAGCGTTAGCTTAGTATAGTAGAGTATATAATATAATATTGTCAATTAATCAGTAAAATCTATTAATCATGTTAAACTTCGTTGTCAATTAAATTATACTTTTTAACTAAATACATATAACGACTTAGATTACAAAAGTAACATAATTGATTAATACATAACTTGATACGGAAGTTATATACACGGAACTCGTAGATAATGCGCGATACTGAAAAATATATATAGCGTTATTACTGTGTTGGGATACAAGTTTCCCAACTTGTATTAATTTAATGGATTCACCATTAAATTGCATAACGGGATAATCACCTCCATGTCCAGAAAAATTCCTATATATTATTGACAAGACTCCCTGACTTGCACTGGCAGCACCTCTGCACTCTTAAGCGAACTTCATATTTGATTGCACAATTACCCCCAGGCCTTTTTCACTTTCCACTTACGGAGTGTAGTACCACACAATTGGTACATTAAATTTCGGTTATTACTACCCATATGCAGTACTTTGCATTTGTTAATGTTAAACTTCAGTTCCCACATCTCAGCCCATTCTCCCAACTTATCTAGATCCAGTTGGAGTAGCATACTGTCTTTACTGTCGCTAACAACCCTACCAACCTTTGTATAATCTGCAAACCTGGACATTAAACCTAATATACTGTCATAAATATCATTTATATACATACAAAACAACAAAGGGGTCAAAACCGAACCCTGGGGAACACCACTAACAACATTTGTCCAAGAAGAGAAGTGCAAATTGATTACCAATCTCTGTCGTCTCCCACTTAACCATCCATTTATCTATTGTACCAACGTACAATTAATGCCATACCTCTCCAATTTGTACAGCAGTCTTCCAGGTGCAACAGAATCAAAAGATTTCCTGCAATCCAGGTATATGATATCAAAATTATATTTGGCATTGAGTTCTTTGTAACCACATCATAGTACCAAATGAAATTGGTCAGACAAGACCTCCCTTTAACAAATTCATGATGTATCTTATCTATTTCTGCAGTCTTGTCTAGATGATCCTGCAATATTTCTTTAACCAGTAATTCCATTATTTTCCCTGGAACATAAGTTAAACTAACAGGTCTGTAGTTACTTTTGTCATCTTTTGAACCACCTTTGTGGATTGGTGACATATTTGAACAAATCCCCTCATTGAGGCCCTCCCCCGATCCAAGGATGTTCTAATAAGTATGGCTAAAAGTTTGCTTACTTCCTTCGCTGCCATCTTTAATATAATTGGATAGATTCATTCCACCCCAGGTGCCTTCCTTATTTTAACTTCAACAGTTTCTCCCCCACTTTGCTCTCATTTATTACAAAATGACTTAGCTCCTTGTTAGCGTTTGATAAACTTCGCGCACGCTCCTCATTGAATAACTCCTCATATGTGCATGTAGATGCAAAATACTCATTTAGTTTAACAGCTACCTGAGCATAATCATCAATAGTCAACCCATCTATGTTAAGTGGTCGAATCTTATTCAACCATTACATTCTAAAATTTTTATAAGTAAAGAACTCTTTGCTGTTTTGCTTTGCATCCTTTGCCAAGGATTTCTCCTAATTTGCCTTCACCTGCCTAACCTCCTTTGAGACTTGATTACAGACTAGCTTCTACCTGACATAAGCTACCTGTCATCTGATAATTTATATGCATCCCATACATTTTTCTTCACTTCCACGAACCTCATAAATTCCTATGACATTCACTCAGGCCTAAACCTTGAACAGTATTTCTTAGTTGGAATGAAAAGCCAAGTAGCCTCCAAAATTAAATCTCTGAAGGCTTCCCATTTAGAATTCATCCCAGTGTACAGAATTTAAACACTGTCAGAGACCTCTATACTCACATTTACAAAGGCAAAAGCCTTTCCCTTAAGCCTTGGTTGTAGATACATCTTTAATTAATTCCCACATCAGTACATTGTGATCACTGTCACCCAGTGGTTCCTTTATCTGCAAATTCTTAATGCATGAATAATAACTGCTGATAATTAGATTAAGAGTATTACTCTCACTGGTTGCCTCTCGAACGTGTTGCTGTAGAAACCAGTAAACCAATAAATCCACAAAAGTCTTGCTAGTGTGACAGTGACCAACCCACAAGTTCCAGTCAATATCTAGAAATTAAAAATCCCCCATTATAAGTTATTCTTATTTACTTGCCCATTCTATTTCTCTGCGCAATTGCTCATTATAATCATCAGATTCATTAGGCCTATAAGACCCGCCTACTCTTATTTTTCATTTCCCTGTGCTTATTTCACTAGAAAAACAGCCTCAACACTACATTATTCACCAACATCAATTGGATGCACTTCCTTAGATTTAATGTGTTTCTTAGCTAACAGTATAACCCCTCCTCTCTTCCTGTCCTATCTATCTTATCTGTATACATTGTACTCCCCAAATTCATATTCTGCATTGCTTATAGCAGTGTGACATCACGTCTCTGATTCCCAACAATATATGCCTTTGATATCTTCATTTGCACTTCAATCTCCTCAAATTTATTGACTTTACTCCTAGAATTGGTGGGCATTCAAGTATACATGCAACTATTCCTACTCTTAATTACTCTAACACAACCCATGTATTTACTTGTTTCACTATGACTCCCAACAGACCTGGATATCTTCATTAACTTGCTTTCCAGGCTGCTGCTCATTCTAGTAGAAGCAGTGCGAGAATCACTTTTTCCTCTGCCAGCAGCCACTGGTAATTCTTAATCTGTGTATCCTCGCAAGCTAGCAGTTTTCCGACCCACCTAACGCTGCCTCGATGGCATCATCAAATTGCCTCGATGGCATCATCATATTATTGCACACTTTCCATTTAAGTGGAGCCTATCCTTGTAAAAGCAGCCTCTCCTGCCAACAAGCACAGACGAAGTAAACAAAATATTCAACCCTATCTCGCGACTTTTTTCAACATTGTCTTCTACTTGTTGACTAAATTTGCAGATCTCTTACTCTTAATATCATTAATTCTAACGTGTACAACACCATCACCTTTTATCCCTTAAAAGATGATATCTGCTTTACAACCTCATCAACTTTTGCCCCTGCCAGACATGACCTGGTCTTGTTCCACCTATCTTTCTTGCATAGTATATTCCCCGTCTCTCTGACTATAGAGTTACCAACAACAATTAGTTCCTTTAGTACCAGCGCATTCTGGCTTGGAGATTGCCTCTGCTGTGCTTGATGCACAGGAGTGAGCTCTGTCGTTGAGCTGGGCAGCTGAGAGATTGATGGGCCTCTCATATTAATATCTTCGGGGGAATTTAACCTACACTTCAAGCTCTCATAGACGCCCATCAGAACCTTGAGTTGGCACCTAATTTCTTGACACTCTAAACACTTAAACATCCTCCTTAGCGCGATCATGTCCTGTTTTAGAAAGTTCTGCAAACATTTCACATTTTGCACATTTTTTGAGACCGTGATGCGTTGGAGAATCGTCACCATCGTTTCTTCCCAAGTCACAGCAAACTCTCTCTAGTTTTTTACATATTATTCTATATGTATTATAGTCTGTGATCTTTGCTTCACCGTTCTAGTCTGGGTCATAATTTATGTTTAAATACAATTGAATTAATAAAGAATTTTAATAAGATTAATATTATTTTTGATTAATTGACTGTAATAAGCTAAAAGATACCTGATACAGTGCTTCGTATTACGCTATCTAGTTTTACTTTATACCTTACGCTATCAGTTCGAGATATATATATTTATATACGTTAAGCTATTTCTGATATATTTCTTGACTTGAGTTCATGGTAACTGTTAACTTAGAACTATACAAGAATGAACAACTGACAGAACAACTATGGCTAGACATTTATTATATTAGTTAGGCCTTAATTACCGTAATGCGTCCCGCCCAAAATAATAAAAAATTCTAACCCCTCCCAAACCGAAAATCAGTCGGGACTTTGATCTAACATATCGATGCGCCTATGAAGTTTAATTGTTTAATTTTCAATAGCATTAACCCCGCATAACCGCATCATTATCAGAACTGAAAATTTATTAAAAATCGGCTTAAAAGTTATATTCAAGAACATTGGTGTTGAAATGAAGTGCATCACCCGTTGGAATTGTAATTGTCGTCCGAATAACGTAAGTATATTGCAATATTTCTTATTGATTGCATCAGATAACATTGAAACACGGAGGCGATGACGTAATTAGCATTGGCATTAGCATTATTAGCATTAGTAGAGGCATTTGATGCAAGAAAGCAAGCTTATGCAGCATCAGCCAAAAAAAAAAAAAAAAACCACTTCCACTTCACCCCTCTGTTCGATCAAATTACCTGTCCAGCTGAGCCTTAAACTTATTTAGGCTATCAACTTCCACGACAAGGGATGGAAGTCTGTTCCACCAACCAACCACCCGCTGGCTAAAGACAAATTTCCGCACGTCTATCCTACATCTGTCTTTCCTCAATTTGAATTTATGCCCTCTCAGGTGATTATTCTGAGCGAGAGGAACAATCCCATCAGCATTGAGCACACTCGCTGGTGCCTAGTCTCCAGACACTGTAATTTGCAAAACGTAAGCCTTTCTTCGTAAGAGCACCCCTTTGTTCCATTCACTAATCTTGTTGCCCTTCTCTGTACCCGTTCCAGCAGCTCTACATCCTTCTTGAAATGAGGCCTCCAGACCTGTATACAGTACTCAAGGTGTGGCCTAACCATTGCCTTATACAAGGGAATAATCACCTCCTTATCCCTGCTAGAAAAATTCCTGTATATCATTGACAAGACACCATGAGCTACGCTTGCAGCCCGTCTGCACTGCTCAGAGAACTTCATATCTGCCTGCACAATTACCCCCAGGTCCTTTTCATTCTCCACCACTGTCAGTGTAGTACCGCAGAGTTGATACGTTGCTCTGGGGTTACCGTTTGCCATATGTAGTATTTTACATTTGTCAATGTTAAACTTCATTTGCCACCTCTCAGCCCCTCTGTTCAACCTTTCCAGATACTGTTGCAGCAGCATAGCGTCAGTAGTGACCTTAACAACCCTGCCAACCTTTGTATCGTCTGCAAACCTGGACATTAAACTTGATATCGCATCATCAATATCATTCATAAACACTGAAAACAACAACGGACCCAACACTGGACCCTGAGGAACTCCACTAATAACATTAGTCCACGTTGAGCAGTGTCCATTGATTACCACTCTCTGTCTTCTGCCACTCAACCATCCCCTTATCCATAGCAGCAATTTGCTTCCAATGCCACACTGCTCCAATTTTTGCAGCAGTCTTCCAGGTGCAACAGTATCAAAAGCCTTTCTAAGATCCAAATATATAATATCAAAGTTATTCCCTGCATCCAGTTCTTTTGTGACTACATCATAGTATCCAATCAAATTGGTCAGGCAAGACCTGCCCTTAACAAAACCATGCTGCGTCTGAGCTATAACTGAATTCTTGTCTAGATGATCATGCAGTGCTTCTTTAACCAGTGCCTCCATTAATTTACCTGGAACAGAAGTTAAACTAACAGGTCTATAATTACTTGTGTCAGCCTTTGATCCTCCTTTGTGAATTGGGGTTACATTTGCACATCTCCAGTCTATGGGTACCTCCCCTGAGTCCAAAGAAGCTCTCATAATTATGGTTGGGGTTTGCTTACTTCCTTTGCTGCCTCCTTTAATATAACTGGATAGATCCCATCCACCCCACGTGCCTTTTTTATGTTTATCCTCAACAATCTCTCCTCCACCTTCCTCTCAGTTATTACAAAATCATCCAGCTCACTGCCAATGTTTAATTTACCTACATCATTCTCCTTCCTGAATAACTCCTCATGCGTGAATGTAGATGCAAAATACTCGTTTAGATTGTTAGCCACCTGAGCAGGATCCTCAACTGTTGAACCATCAATATCCAGTGGACCAATCTGATTCATCCCTTTCCTTCTTGAGTTTAAATATGTAAAGAACTCTTTTCTGTTTTTCTTTGCATCCTTTGCCAAGGATTTTTCGTAGTCTGCCTTTGCCTGCCTAATCTCCTTTGTGATTTGGTTACAGACCAACTTATATCTATCATAGGCTTCCATGTCGCCCATTAATTTGTATGTGTCCCATGCATTTTTCTACTCTGCCACATGTCTCATTAGTTCATCTGACAACCATTTAGGCCTAAACCTTGAACAATATTTCTTAGTTGGTATGTAAAGCCTGGTAGCCTCCAAGATTAGTTCCTTGAATGCTTCCCATTTTGAGTTTACTGTTGGTAACATCATCAGTTGGTCGCACTGTATAGAATTTAAATACTGTCTCAGACCATCATAGTCGCCTTTACGAAAACAAAAACCCTTCCCTTTACCTCTGATGGTAGTTACCTCCTTGAGTAAATCCCACTTCAACACTCTGTGATCACTGCCACCTAGTGGTTCATTTATCTGCAGATTCTTAATGCATGAAAAATCACTACTAATAATCAGATCAAGAATATTGCTCCCTCTTGTTGCCTCACGAACATGCTGATGTAGAAAACAATCATCCAATCATCTAATGATATGAAATTAATATAACATATGTTGTTGTATATGATTTTTTTAGGTCTGTTGGAGACCAGTTTGTCTGTTCAACCAAGGTAGGATTGTCGGATGTTAAAATTTACATAAAATTATCATTGTTAGTTCCTAAATGACTCAGAAGATATTGGAAATTGTTGTATAGAAATAGTATTTTTTGGCATCATTTATGATAGTTAAGAGTAATTCAATTTTTGTAAGAGGAGAGATGTTTGTGTCAACATTTTTCCCACCAGAAGATTTCATGTTACACGTACATTTCTAAGAAACTTGTAAATTTTAAGCGTTTGAAATTCTCTTTTCCCTTTGCACAAATTTTACGGCCATAGGAGGAAGGTGTATGAAAAATATTTTCATTTCTATTCCTTTCGCTTGCTTTCAAGAAGCATTCATTCTTCATAGTGCCCTATACTTTTTCCGCTACCTGTACAACTAAAAGAAATAGTGTCACTTTCAGAGCTTGTGCATTTTACTTTCATTTCGAATGCTCCAGGGGATGTGACCGCTGAAATATTACACTACGGCAGGCATCTAGTCGGTCGATGACATCACGCCGTTCTGCTGTGTAACGGATAAGAGTGTCGAACACGTAATGTCCCAAGAATGGTATAGGCAGAAGGCGACTATTGTTATAAGAGTAGAATTAGCAGAACAAGACACAGCACATCTTGTGTAATCAAAACTCTATAAACACATTAATATAACATATCATTTTTAGAGTGTCAAATCCCACGAGTTGGCAGTCACAAGTGTAATGCTTTTCCCCATATTGTTGACACTTGAGATCAGAAAAGGTCATGGGAAATTTCAGTTAGGGGGAAGCAGAGATATATATAATTTGAAAGGGGAAAGCAAGAGAGTTAAGTTTGGGTGAGACTTGACAGAAAGGAGTGAGCAGTGAGAGTTTTTGGCCGATTTTTGAGAGTGTGTAAGCAAAAAAGAAGGAGAATAATATCTAAGACAAGATGTGAAAAGAGCCACAGTGAACATTTGATCCAGAAATCCCCCCCACCCCGAGTAGGTGCAGAATTATTCGGTTAAGTCAACCCTTGTTGCTTAAGAACAAACTATACTAAATTGCCCAAAGTCGAATCTACCCTTTTTCACTCGTTTTAATTCATTTACAAGACATCTTTCCTCATAGATTATCAGACAATTGTATCATTTTCTTAGTACTCAGTTTTAACAGATAATGTGACTTATCAACCTAGTTGTCCAAATACTAATTATTCTATTAAGTTAATATAGTTTCCTGTTCTAGCATTAGAAGTGTTGTATGTTATGACAAACAACAATCATTTTGATACATGTTAGAGTGACAAGCAAAAAGTCGACCTGAAGAACACTATTATCCAGCTATACCAACAGCAGTAATGTTTTAACCTGCTATCTAGTTGTATCTAATCTGCCTCGTACAAGTGTCACACAAATCATGATATATTTTGTTTAATAATCTGCTGTATAATTTTGTATTTTTAATAAACCCTGTTTTGTTTGTTTAAACATTTTGTCTCTTGACCATTCTTCCTAGTTGCACATAATTCACTGAATAAGCTTATTTAAAGAAGCATTAATTGCGGTCACTCCAGGGCCCCTTATCTAAGAGGTACCTCTGGGTAAAAAATTGCAACGCATCTTGATGTTGCAATTTGCTCTTTACTTCTCAGAGTAAATTTAAGAACACAAGATTTTTTGTTCTGAAGTAAGTGTTAGACGATCATATTAAACCCAGGTCTTCTGGAAACACATATTATCATGTAGCCTTGTCGGAAGCCGGGTGATTCACAGAGAATGTTAATTGGCAGGCACCCTAAAACAGAAGAAGAAAACCTGTGGAACACGAACTTCCTTTATGACTTGATTACAGACTATTTTATATCTGTATTTTATTTTATTTTATATCTAGAGGGAGTAATACTCTTGATCTGTTTATCAGTAGTGAGTCTTCGTGCATTAAGAATCTACTGGTAAAGGAACCACTAAGAGGCAATGATCACATTGTGTTGAAGTGGGATTTACTAAAAGAGGCAACTACCATCAGGGGTAAAGGGAAGGGTTTTGCTTTCAAAGAGGTGACTGTGGTGGTCTGAGACAGAATTTAAATTCTAAATTTTGAGACCAACTGATGATGTTTCCAACAGCAAATTCAAAATTGGAAGCATTCAAAGAATTTATCTTGGAAGATACTAGGCTATACACACCAACTAAGAAATATTGTTCAAGGTTTAGGACTAAAGGGATGTCAGATGAACTAATGAGACAAATGGCAGAGAAGCAAAATGCATGGGATACATATGAATTAATGGATGCCATGGAAGCCTCTGATAGATTAAACTGGTTTGTAACCAAGTCACAAAGGAGGTTAGGCAGGCAAATGCAGATTATGAGAAATCCTTGGCAAAGGATGCAAAGAAAACGGAGGGTTCATTACCTATGTAAACTCAAGAAGGAAAGACATGAATCAGATTGGTTCGCTGGATATTGATGGTTCAACTGTTGATGGTCCTGCTCAGGTGGCTAACAAACTAAATGAGTATTTTGCATTTGCTTTCACTGAATCGGAGTTATTCACGGAGGGGAATGCCGGAAGTGAATTAAAGTCTGGCAGTGAGCTAGATGATTTTGCAATAACTGAGAGGAAATTGAAGGAAAAATTGGTGAAGGCAACCATAAAAAAAGGCACCCGGTGTGGATGGGATCTATCCAGTTATATTAAAGGATTCAGCAAAGGAAATAAGCAAACGGTTAGTCATAATTATTAGAGATTCTTTGGATTCAGGGGAGGTACTCCTGGACTGGAGATGTGCAAATGTGACCACAATTCGCCAAGGAGGATCAAAAGACAACACAAATAATTATAGACCTGTCAATCTGTCAGTTTAACTTCTGTTCCAGGAAAATTAATGAAGGCATTGGTAAAATACGGCCCTGGAAAGATTGTGCAAGACTCAAGGAGTAGAATGTCTTTCAGCCTGGTGTGTACTTGTCAACAGGAGAGACTGTTTCTACAGGGATGGGACACACTTAAATAAAAAGGATGCAAGATTCTTTGCTGATGCTATCTAGGCAGTGTTAGGTGGGTCGGAAAATTGCTAGATGGCGGGGATACAAGGAATAATAAATTAACAGTAGCCACTTGCAGAGGTGAAAGTGATTCTTGCACTGCTTCTATTAGAATGAGCCGCAGCCTGGAAATTAAGTTGCAGGATATTTCAGAGACTGCTGGGAATCATTGGGGTACAAGGAAACACATGGATTGTGTTAGGGTAGCTAAGAAAAAGAACAGGTGCATGTATACTTGCGTATACACCAATGCTAGGAGTTTAGAAAATAAATTTGATGAATTTGAAGTATTGCTCAAAACATCAGAGGCAGATATTGTGGGGATTTTCAGAGACGTGGTGTCACACAGATATAAGGAATGCAGAACTGGAATTTGGGAGTACAATGTCTACAGAAAGGATAGATAGGATATGAAGGAAGGGGGGGGGGGGTTATGCTATTAGTTAAGAAATACATAAAATCCAAGGAAGTGAAGCCAGTCGACATTGCTGGACAGTGCAATGTCGAGTCAATTTGGTGTGACATGAGCATTGGGAGATCAAAATTGGGAGAAGGAGTGTGCTATAGGCCTAATGACTCTTATGAGTATAATAAGAAACTGCACAGGGAAATAGAGTGGGCCAGTAAATCAGAGTGTCTTATAATGGTGAAATTTAATTTCCCAGTTATTGACTGGAATTTGGGGGCTGGTCACTCACACACTAGCAAGGCTTTTGTGGATTTATTGGATGATTGTTTTCAACATCAGCAGGTTCGGGAGACAACTAGAGGGAGTAATACTCTTGATTTGATTATAAGTAGTGATTCTTCATGCAATAGAAATATGCACGTAAATGAACTACTAGGTGGTAGTGATCACAGTGTGCTGAAGTGGGATTTACTCAAAGAGGTAACTACCATTAGGGGTAAAGGGAAGGGTTATTGCTTTCGTAAAGGCGGCTACGATGGACTGAGACAGTATTTCAATTGTATACAGTGGGACCATTTGATGATGTTACCAACAGCAAATTCAAAATGGGAAGCATTCAAAGAACGTATCTTGGAAGATACTAAGGTTTACATACTAACTAAGAAATATTGTTCAAGGTTTAGGCCTAAGTGGATGTAAGATAAACTAATTAGACATGTGGCAGAGAAGCAAAATGAACTGGATACATACAAATTAACACATGATACAGAAGCCTATGATAGATATGAGTTGATCTGTAACCAAGTTACAAAGGAGGTTAGGCAGGCAAAGGCAGATTTCGAGAAATATTTGGCAAGGGATGCAAAGGAAACAGAAAATAGTTCTTAACCTATGTAAACTCTAGAATGAAGGGGATGAATCAGATTGGTCCACTTGATATCGATGGGTCAACTGTTGATGATCCTGCTCAGGTAGCTAACAAACTAAATGAATATTTTGCATCGACATTCACCCATGAATTATTCAGGGAGGGGAATGCCAGAGGTGTATTCAACTCTGGCAGTAAGCTAGAGAATCTTGTAATAACTGAGAGTAACGTGGAGGAGAAATTGTTGAAAATAAATACAAGAAAGGCACCTGGGGTGGATGGGATCTATCCAGTTATATTAAAGGAGGCAGCAAAGGAAGTAAACAAACCCTTAGCCATAATTATGAGAGCTTCCTTGGACTCAGGAGAAGTACCCATAGACTGGAGATTTGCAAATGTGACCCCAATTCACAAAGGAGGGTCAAAGGGCGACACAAGTAATTATAGACCTGTTAGTTTAACTTCTGTTCCTGAAAATTAATGGAGGCACTGGTTAAAGAAGCACTGCAGGATCATTTAGACAAGACATCAGTTATAGCTCACACACAGCATGGTTTTGTTAACGGGAAGTCTTGTCTGGCCAATTTGATTGGATTCTATGTTGCAGTCACAAAAGATGTGGATGCAGGGAATAACTTTTATATTATATACTTGGATCTTAGAAAGGCTTTTGATACTGTTGCACATGGAAGAGTGCTGCAAAAATTGGAGCAGTGTGGCATTGGAGGCAAATTGCTGCTATGGATAAAGGGTTGGTTGAGGGGGAGAAGGCAGAGAGTGGTAATCAATGGACACTGCTCATAGTGGACTAATGTTATTAGTGGAATCCTTTAGGGTTTAGTATTGGGTCCATTATTGTTTTCTCTATTTATAAATGACTCTGATGACGGTATATCAAGCTTAATGTCCAAGTTTGCAGACGATACGAAGATTGGCATGGTTTTCAAGGACACTACTGACACTATGCTACTGCAACAGGATCTTGAAACTTTGAGCAGATGGGCTGAGAGGTGGCAAATGAAGTTTAACATTGACAAATGTAAAGGACTACACATGGGAAACAGCAACCTCAGAGCAACGTATCAAATCTGTGGTACTACACTGACAGTGGTAGAGAATGAAATGGGCCTGGGGGTGGTTGTGCAGGCAGATATGAAATTTTCTGAGCAGTGCAGACGGGCTGCAAGAGTAGCTCATTGTGTATTGTCGATGATATATGGGAAATTTTCTAGCAGGGATAAGGAGGTGATTACTTCCTTGTATAAAGCAATGGTCAGGCCACATCTTGAGTACTGTATACAGTTCTGGAGGCCTCATTTCAAGAAGGATGTAGAGATGCTGGAACGAGTACAGAGAAGGGCAACAAGATTAGTGAATGGAACAAACGGGTGCTCTTACGAAGGAAGGCTTAAGTTTTGCAAATTACAGTGTCTGGAGACTACGCACCAGCGATGTGATCTGATAGAGGTGTATAAAGCCTTGAATGGTTTGAGCATGCTCAATGCTAATGGAATGCTTCCTCTCACTCAGAATAATCACCTGAGAGGGCATAAATTCAAATTGAGGAAGGCGGATGTAGGATAGACGTGAGGAAATTTGCCTTTATCCAGTAGGTGGTTGGTGGTGGAACAGACTTCCATCGCTTGTCGTTGAAGTTGATAGCCTAAATGAGTTTAAGGCTCAGTGGGACCAGGATTTCGAACGAACAGAGGCGTGAAGTGGTTATTTTTATTTATTTATTATTATTTTTTTTTGGCTGATGCTACATCAGCTTGCTTTCTTGCATCAAATGCTTCTTCTAATGCTAATGCTAATGCTAAAAAGAAGCAGTGCAGGGTTATCTAGACAAGACTTTAGTTTTAGTTCGGACACAGCATGGTTTTGTTTATGAAAAGGCTTGCGTGACCAAATTGATTGGATACTATGATGTGTTCACTAAGGTACTGGATGCAGGGAAAAACTTTGTTATCATATAATTGGATCATAGAAAGGATTTTGTTACCGTTGCACATCGAAGAATGTTGAAAAAAATTGGAGCAGTGTGGGCATTGGAGGCAAATTTCTGGTATGGATAAAGCGATGGTTGAGTGGGAGACGATAGAGATTGGTAATCAATGGACGCTTGTTATTCTTGATTAGTGTTATTAGTGGAGTCCCTTGGGTATTAGTGTTTGGTCCGTTATTCTTTTCTGTAGTTATAAATGATATTTAATGATGGTATATCAAGCTTATTGTCCATGTTTGCAGACGATACGAAGGTAGACAGCGTTGTCATGGACACTAATTACAGTACACTGCTGCAACAGGATCTTGAAAAGTTAAGCAGATGGGCTGAGAGGTGTCAAATGGCACCTCTCAGCCCATCTGCTCTACCTCTACATCTGCTATACCTCTACTATTGCTAATGCTAACAGGCTTCTTCTGACACCTGCTAATTTATCTGCATTCCACGCCTTGTTTTTTCTCTGCCATGAGCCTCATTAGTTCATCTGACATCCATTTAAGCCTAAGTCTTGAATAGTATTTTAGTTGGGTATGAAAAGCCTAGCAGCTTCCAAGATTAATTCCCTTAATGGACAAATGAAAATAGCTATGGTCCATCAAATACATTAGCATTAGCATTACCATTAGCATTAGTAGAGGCATTTGATGCAAGAAAGCAAGTTTATGCAGCATCAGCCAAAAAAAAAAAAAACCACTTCCACTTCACCCCTCTGTTCGTTCAAAATACCTGTCCAGCTGAGCCTTAAACTTATTTAGGCTATCAACCTCCACCACAAGGGATGGAAGTCTGTTCCACCAACCAACCACCCGCTGGCTAAAGGCAAATTTCCGCACGTCTATCCTACATCTGTCTTTCCTCAATTTGAATTTATGCACTCTCAGGTGATTTTTCTGAGCTAGAGGAAGAATCCCATCAGCATTGAGCATGCTTAAACCATTCAAGGCTTTATAACCTCTATCAGATCACCTCGCGCTGGTGCCTAGTCTCCAGACACTGTAATTTGCAAAACTTAAGCCTTTCTTCGTAAGAGCACCCCCTTTGTTCCATTCATTAATCTTGTTGCCCTTCTCTGTACTCGTTCCAGCAGCTCTACATCCTTCTTGAAATGAGGCCTCCAGACCTGTATACAGTACTCTAGGTGTGGCCTGACCATCGCCTTATACAATGGAATAATCACCTCCTTATCCCTGCTGGAAAATTCTGTATATCATTGACAATACTCCATGAGCTACTCTTGCAGCCCGTCTGCACTGCTCAGAGAACTTCATATCTGCCTGCACAACCACCCCTAAGTCCCTTTCATTCTCTACCACTGTCAGTGTAGTACAACAGAGTTGATACGTTGCTCTTGGGTTGTTGTTATCCCATGTGTAGTACTTCACATTTGTCAATGTTAAACTTCATTTGCCACCTCTCTGCCCATCTGCTCAACCTTTCCAGATCCTGCTGCAGCAGCATAGTGTCAGTAGTGTCCTTGACAACCCTGCCAACCTTTGTATCGTCTGCAAACTTGGATATTAAGCCCGATATACATCATCAATATCATTTATAAATACAGAAAACAATAATGGACCCAACACTGAGCCCCGAGGACTCCACTAATAACATCAGTCCACGATGAGCAGTGTCCATTGATTACCACTCTCTGTCTTCTCCCCCTCAACTACCCCTTTATCCATAGCAGCAATTTGCCTCCAAGGTCACACTGCTCAATTTGTGTAGCAGTCTTCCATGTGCAACAGTATCAAAAGCCTTTCTAAGATCCAAGTATTAGTAAATTAATAAGAGGAGTTTACCTCAATATAGTACGTGGAACACTTCCGTATGATACCCTCCAGAAATTAAAACGGAAAAAACGAAAAATCGACAACTTACCGGTACATTAAGTAAATTATAAATATAATTAAAGTAAAATATAAATAATTAAATAATCAATTTAACACAATTCCAAAATCAATCAAAAACAATTAAAATTCAATTAACGCAATTAAAAGAATCTAACGAAAATATTCAAAACGATTTTCCTTCCTTTGAAGCTGACAATGCTTCTCGACCGACTGAACTGAAAATTTCATTCCTGTGATCACGACAGTCGGTCGAAAAGCATTGTCAGCTTCAAAGGAAGGAAAATCGTTTTGAATATTTTCGTTAGATTCTTTTAATTGCGTTAATTTGAATTTTAATTGTTTTGAATTGATTTTGAATTGTGTTAAATTGATTATTTAATTATTTATATTTTACTTTAATTATATTTATAATTTACTTTAATGTACCGGTAAGTTGTCGATTTTTTCGTTTTTTCCGTTTTAATTTCTGGAGGGTATCATACGGAAGTGTTCCACGTACTATATTGAGGTAAACTCCTCTTATTAATTTACTAATATTATTATCAACGTAGAACATATTGAGTATTACAGCTCTGATACATACTATCTAAGATCCAAGTATATAATATCAAAGTTATTCCCTGCATTCAGTTCTTTTGTGACTGCATCATAGTATCCAATCAAGGTTGGTCAGACAAGACTTCCTCTTAACAAAACCCATGCTGTGTCTGAGCTATAACTGAAGTCTTGTCTAAATGATCCTGCAGTGCTTCTTTAACAGTACCTCCATTAATTTTCCTGGAACAGAAGTTAAGCTCACAGGTCTATAATTACTTGTGTCAGCCTTTGATCCTCCTTTGTGAATTGGGGTCACATTTGCACATTTCCAGTCTATGGGTACCTCCCCTGAGTCCAAGGAAGCTCTCATAATTATGTCTAAGGGTTTGCTTACTTCCTTTGCTGCCTCCCTCAATATAACTGGATAGATCCCATCCACCCCAGGTGCCTTTCTTGTGTTTATCTTCAACAGTTTCTCCTCCACTTTACGCCCAGTTATTTCAAGATTCTGTAGCTTACTGCTAGAGTTGAATACACCTCTGGCATTCCCCTCGCTGAATAACTCCTCATGTGTGAATGTCGAAGCAAAATATTCATTTAGTTTGGTAGCTACCTGAGCAGGATCATCAACACTTGACCTATCAATATCAAGTGGACCAATCTGATTCATCCCCTTCCTTCTAGAGTTTACATAAGTAAAGAACTCTTTGCTGTTTTTCTTTGCATCCCTTGCCAAGGATTTCTCGTAATCTGCCTTCGCCTGCCTAACCTCCTTTGTAACTTGGTTGCATATCAACTTGTATCTATCATAGGCTTCTGTGTCATGTGTAAATTTGTATGTATCCCATGCATTTTTCTTCTCTGCCATATGCCTCATTAGTTCATCTGTCATCCATTTTGGCCTAAACCTTGAACAATATTTCTTAGTTGGTATGTAAAGCCTAGTAGCTTCCAAGATAAGTTCTTTGAATGCTTCCCATTTTGAATTTGCTGTTGGTAACATCATCAGTGGGTCCCACTGTATAGAATTTAAATATGTCTCAGTCCATCGTAGTCGCCTTTACGGAAGCAATAACCCTTCCCTTTACCCCTAATGGTAGTTACCTCTTTGAGTAAATCCCACTTCAGCACACTGTGATCACTGCCACCTAGTGGTTCATTTATCTGCAGATTCTTAATGCATGAAGAATCACTGCTGATAATCAAATCAAGAGTATTACTCCCTCTAGTTGCCTCCCGAACATGCTGATGTAGAAAACAATCATCCAATAAATCCACAAAAGCCCTGCTAGTGTGTGAGTAACCAGCCCCCAAATTCCAGTCAATATCTGGGAAATTAAAATCTCCCATTATAAGACACTCTGATTTACTGGCCCACTCTATTTCCCTGTACAGTTCCTTATTATACTCATCAGAGTCATTAGGCCTATAGCACACTCCTACTCTCAATTTTGATCTCCCAATGTTTATGTCACACCAAACTGACTCCACACTGCACTGTCCAGCGATGTCGACTGGCTTCACTTCCTTGGTTTTTATGTGTTTCTTAACTAATAGCATAACCCCTCCATCCTTCCTATCCTGTCTATCCTTTCTGTAGACGTTGTACTCCCCAAATTGCAGTTCTGCATCCCTTATATCTGTGTGACACCACGTCTCTGATATCCCAACAATATCTGCCTTCGATGTTTTGAGCAATACCTCAAATTCATCAAATTTATTTACTAAACTCCTAGCATTGGTGTACACGCAAGTACACCTGCACCTGTTTCTATTCTTAGCTACCCTAACACAACCCATGTGTTTACTTTTACCGCAATGGCTCCCAGCAGTCTCTGAAATACCATGCATCTTGTTTTTCAGGCTTCTGCTCATTCTAATAGAAGCAGTGCAAGAATCTCTTTCACCTCTACCAGTGGCTACTGTCAATCTATTGGTCTTTGTCTCCCCCCAAGCTAGCAGTTTTCGACCCACCTAACACTGCCTCGATAGCATCAGCAAATATTCTTGCACCCTTTCTATTTAAGTGTATCCCATCCCTGTAGAAGCAATCTCTCCTGTTAACAAGTACAGTCCAGTCTGAAAAAAATTCTACCCCTTGAGCCTTGCACAATCTTTCCAGGGCCGAATTGATCGACAAGGCTCTCATCATATACTCCCTCCTATCGTGTCTGGGCAGAATTGCAGACACTTTCAAATTCAACCCTAATTCTCGGCTTTTGTTCAACAGTGACCTGTACTTGTTAAGTAAGTCTGCCGGTCTCCTAATCTTAATATTATTAGTGCCAACGTGTACAACTATATCACCTTTTGTGCCCTTAAAAGATGATATTCGCTCTACAACGTCATCAACCTTTGCCCCTGGCAGACATACCCTGGTCCTGTTCCACCTATCTTTTTTACAAAGCATGTTCCCCGTTTCCCTGACAATAGAGTCGCCAACAACTACTAGTTCCTTCGGGACCAGCGCATTCTGCCTTAGGGGTTGTCTCTGTGACACGCGATGCCCAAGTGCAAGCTCTGGCGTTGATGTGGGCAGCTGAGAGCTTGATGGGCCCCTCAATTTAGGTTCTTCGAGGGCATCCACCCTGTCCTTCAACCTCTCATATAGGCCCACAAGAACGCCGAGTTGTTGCCTGATATCGATACACTCCTTGCATCGCGCACACACAAAGACATCCCCCTTGGCAGTATCATGTCCCGTACCCGATTGCTCTGCAAACATCAAGCAAACAGTGCATTTTATAAGGCTGTCAGTCAGAGGACAACTGCCCCCCTCAGTTCTGCTCTGAGCCGCAGCACTTCCATTAGCTTGAGCCTTTTGCTTTGCTGCTCTGGTCTGAGTCATGATTCTATTAATTTATTAATTAATTATGTTATGTTATTAATTATATTACGTTTGTAATCTAAGTCGTTATATGTATTTATTTAAACGTACAATTTGACTGCTAACGGAGTTCAACTAACGCTATCTAGTACGGTACAAAACAGTACAGAGTAGCCAAAATATCTGATAAAACGAAATATACATCTGGACTCTCTGTTATCAAGGTTCCTGATAAAAACCTTCATTTTCCAGCACACGTAATACAATTCGGAATCAGAGGTGTATTAGGAATTGTATTATGAATTCTTAGAGAAATGTCCGCCTAACGCTGGTCTGCTGATCGTTCTAGTCTTGTGATCTCTTCCTCGAAATTTTATTATTCGCGTATGGCCCTCTAATGACTGTGGCAGGAAGTGTACACTAGTATTGCAGGAACACATTTAGCCGAACGCCCTCAGAATTGTGTTAGGAGGCTTTTTTAAAGCTTTCTCAGCTCAAATCTTTTATGCAGTAGCTAACGCACCACCACTACATCTCAAAATAAAAATTTTACCGATACTTCAGACAAACTCTTATCCCTGGATCTTTGCGTCTCAGAGCAACAGTGAAACTTAGCTCCCCCTTCTGTTTCGCAGTGATTGGTTGAACTATTCCTTCGAGTAGTTTCGTTTCCTGATTTAAAACGAATGGTAAGGAGCACTGAGTAATACCTTACTGTTGTGTGGTAAGGATGGGCACCCTTAAGCCATGTACTCAGAATGAGTCCAGTGCCTCTGTGTTTGTTTTAAAATCAGGAAATGATTTTTACCGTTGGTTTTAAATAGGGAAACAATATTAACCGTTCCTTGCACCATATGGCTTATAATATGGCTTAAAAACACACACTAGCAGGGCTTTTGTGAATTTATTGGATGATTGTTTTCTACATCAGCATGTTCGGGAGGCAACTAGAGGGAGTAATACTCTTGATTTGATTATCAGCAGTGATTCTTCATGCATTAAGAATCTGCAGATAAATGAACCACTAGGTGGCAGTGATCACAGTGTGCTGAAGTGGGATTTACTCAAAGAGGTAACTACCATTAGGGGTAAAGGGAAGGGTTATTGCTTCCGTAAAGGCGACTACGATGGACTGAGACATATTTAAATTCTATACAGTGGGACCCACTGATGATGTTACCAACAGCAAATTCAAAATGGGAAGCATTCAAAGAACTTATCTTGGAAGCTACTAGGCTTTAAATACCAACTAAGAAATATTGTTCAACGTTTAGGCCAAAATGGATGTCAGATGAACTAATGAGGCATATGGCAGAGAAGAAAAATGCATGGGATACATACAAATTAACACATGACACAGAAGCCTATGATAGATACAAGTGGATATGCAACCAAGTTACAAAGAAGGTTAGGCAGGCGAAGGCAGATTACGAGAAATCCTTGGCAAGGGATGCGAAGAAAAACAGCAAAGAGTTCTTTACTTATGTAAACTCTAGAAGGAAGGGGATGAATCAGATTGGTCGACTTGATATTGATGGGTCAAGTGTTGATGATCCTGCTCAGGTAGCTAACAAACTAAATGAATATTTTGCATCGACATTCACACATGAGGGGTTATTCAGCAAGAGGAATGCCAGAGGTGTATTCAACTCTAGCAGTAAGCTACAGAATCTTGAAATAACTGGGAGTAAAGTGGAGGAGAAACTGTTGAAGATAAACACAAGAAAGGCACCCGGGGTGGATGGGATCTATCCAGTTATATTAAAGGAGGCAGCAAAGGAAGTAAGCAAACCCTTAGCCATAATTATGAGAGCTTCCTTGGACTCAGGGGAGGTACCCATAGACTGGAAATGTGCAAATGTGACCCCAATTCACAAAGGAGGATCAAAGGCTGACACAAGTAATTATAGACCTGTGAGCTTAACTGCTGTTCCAGGAAAATTAATGGAGGCACTGGTTAAAGGAACACTGCAGGATCATTTAGACAAGACTTCAGTTATAGCTCAGACACAGCATGGTTTTGTTAAGGGGAAGTCTTGCCTGACCAACTTGATTGGATACTATGATGCAGTCACAAAAGAACTGGATGCAGGGAATAACTTTGATATTATATACTTGGATCTTAGAAAGGCTTTTGATACCGTTGCACATGGAGGACTGCTACACACATTGGAGCAGTGTGACATTGGAGGCAAATTGCTGCTATGGATAAAGGGGTGGTTGAGGGGGAGAAGACAGAGAGTGGTAATCAATGGACACTGCTCATCGTGGACTGATGTTATTAGTGGAGTCCCTCAGGGCTCAGTGTTGGGTCCATTATTGTTTTCTGTATTTATAAATGATATTGATGATGGTATATCGGGCTTAATGTCCAAGTTTGCAGACGATACAAAGGTTGGCAGGGTTGTCAAGGACACTACTGACACTATGCTGCTGCAAGAGGACCTGGAAAGGTTGAGCAGATGGGCTTCGAGGTGGCAAATGAAGTTTAACCTTGACAAATGTAAAGTACTACACATGGGAAACAGCAACCCCAGAGCAACGTGTCAACTCTGTGGTACTACACTGACAGTGGTAGAGAATGAAAGGGACTTAGGGGTGGTTGTGCAGGCAGATATGAAGTTCTCTGAGCAGTGCAGACGGGCAGCAAGTGTAGCTCATGGAGTATTGTCAATGATATACAGGAATTTTTCCAGCAGGAATAAGGAGGTGATTATTCCATTCTATAAGGCGATGGTCAGGCCACACCTAGAGTATTGTATACAGGTCTGGAGGCCTCATTTCAAGAAGGATGTAGAGCTGCTGGAACGAGTACAGAGAAGGGCCACAAGATTAGTAAATGGAACAAAGGGGTGCTGTTACGAAGAAAGGCTTACGTTTTGCAAATTACAGTGTCTGGAGACTAGGCACCAGCGAGGTGATCTGATAGAAGTGTATAAAGCCTTGAATGGTTTAAGCATGCTCAATGCTGATGGGATTCTTCCTCTAGCTCAGAAAAATCACCTGAGAGGGCATAAATTCAAATTGAGGAAAGACAGATGTAGGATAGACGTGCGGAAATTTGCCTTTAGCTAGCGGGTGGTTGGTTGGTGGAACAGACTTCCATCCCTTGTGTTGGAGGTTGATAGCCTAAATAAGTTTAAGGCTCAGCTGGACAGGTATTTTGAACGAACAGAGGGGTGAAGTGGAAGTGGGTTTTTTTTTTTTTTTTTTGGCTGATGCTGCATCAGCCTGCTTTTAGCATTAGCATTAGCATTAGCATTAGTAGAGGCATTTGATGCAAGACAGCAAGCTTATGCAGCATCAGCCAAAAAAAAAAAAAAAAGTAACATAAATAAATAAAAATAACCACTTCCACTTCACCCCTCTGTTCGTTCGAAATACCTGTCCAGCTGAGCCTTAAACTTATTTAGGCTATCAACTTCCACGACAAGGGATGGATGTCTGTTCCACCCACCAACCACCCGCTGGCTAAAGGCAAATTTCCGCACATCTATCCTATATCTGTCTTTCCTCAATTTGAATTTATGCCCTCTCAGGTGATTTTTCTGAGCTAGAGGAAGAATCCCATCAGCATTGAGCATGCTCAAACCATTCAAGGCTTTGTACACCTCTATCAGATCACCCCGCTGGTGCCTAGTTTCCAGACACTGTAATTTGCAAAACTTAAGCCTTTCTTCGTAAGAGAACCCCTTTGTCCCATTCACCAATCTAGTTGCCCTTCTCTGTACTCGTTCCAGCAGCTCTACATCCTTCCTGAAATGAGGCCTCCAGGCCTGTATACAGTACTCTAGGTGTGGCCTGACCATTGCCGTATACAAGGGAATAATCACCTCCTTATCCCTGCTAGAAAAATTCCTATATATCATTGACAATACACCATGAGCTACTCTTGCAGCTCGTCTGCACTGCTCAGAGAACTTCATATCTGCCTGCACCACCACCCCCAGCTCCCTTTCATTCTCTGCCACTGTCAGTGTAGTACCCAGAGTTGATAAGTTGCTCTGGGGTTGCTGTTTCCCATATGTAGTACTTTACATTTGCCAATGTTAAACTTCATTTGCCACCTCGAAGCCCATCTGCTCAACCTTTCCAAATCCTGTTGCAGCAGCATAGTGTCAGTAGTGTCCTTGACAACCCTGCCAACCTTCGTATCGTCTGCAAACTTGGACATTAAGCCTGATATACCATCATCAATATCATTTATAAATACAGAAAACAATAAAGGCCCCAATACTGAACCCTGAGGGACTCCACTAATAACATTAGTCCACGTTGAGCAGTGTCCATTGATTACCACTCTCTGTCTTCTCCCCCTCAACCACCCCTTTATCCATAGCAGCAACTTGCCTCCAATGCCACACTGCTCCAATTTGTGCAGCAGTCTTCCATGTGCAACAGTATCAAAAGCCTTTCTAAGATCCAAGTATATAATATCAAAGTTATTCCCTGCATCCAGTTCTTTTGTGACTGCATCATAGTATCCAATCAAATTGGTCAGGCAAGGCTTCCCCTTAACAAAACCATGCTGTGTCCTAGCTATAACTGAAGTCTTGTCTAGATGATCGTGCAGTGCTTCTTTCACCAGTGCCTCCATTAATTTTCCGGGAACAGAAGTTAAACTCACAGGTCTATAATTACTTGTGTCAGCCTTTGATCCCCCTTTGTGAATTGGGGTCACATTTGCACATCTCCAGTCAATGGGTACCTCCCCTGAGTCCAAGGAAGCTCTCATAATTATGGCTAAGGGTTTGCTTACCTCCTTTGCTGCCTCCTTTAATATAACTGGATAGATCCCATCCACCCCAGGTGCCTTTCTTGTGTTTATCTTCAACAATTTCTCCTCCACTTTGCTCTCAGTTATTACAAGATTCTCTAGCTTACTGCTAGAGTTGAATACACCTCTGGCATTCCCCTTGCTGAATAACTCCTCATGTGTGAATGTCGATGCAAAATATTCATTTAGTTTGTTAGCTACCCGAGCAGGGTCATCAACAGTTGACCCATCGATCTCAAGTGGACCAATCTGATTCATCCCCTTCCTTCTAGAGTTTACATAAGTAAAGAACTCTTTGCTGTTTTTCTTCGCATCCCTTGCCAAGGATCTCTCGTAATCTGCCTTCGCCTGCCTAACCTCCTTTGTAACTTGGTTACAGATCAACTTGTATCTATCATAGGCGTCCGTGTCACGTGTTAATTTGTATGTATCCCATGCATTTTTCTTCTCTGCCATATGCCTCATTAGTTCATCTGACAACCAGATGAGTTCATCTGACAACCTTTCTTGCATCAAATGCCTCTACTAATGCTAATGCTAATGCTAATGCTAATAATAATAATAAATTACCCCAGGGGCTCAGATTTTTTTAGTTATGTGCTTGGAACGTCCAGAGTCCTGAGCTAGATATCATTTTTCTTCTCTTTTTTCCTGATTCCCTTCAGCTTCTCTCTCTCTCTCTATCAGGTAACTCAGAATTTTTTTTTTTTTTTTTTTTTTTGCCTGGTGCTGCAAAAGCCTCAGGCTTCCTTGGTCTATAGGGCTAATAATAATAATAATAATAAATTCGACTATGGATGTTTAATGACAAGAACAACACTAGCGCAAACATCTCTAGCGGCCAGTTTGGATAGCTCTCTTCCCAGTTGTGCAGTACACATGTTGGATACGAAGAAGTCAGTTGTCAAACACATTATGGTGAAGATATATGTTTCAATCCGACTGATTGAAAGGTATGTTTCTAATTCTGTAATATAGCTAACATTCACGGGAGTTCAAAAACACTGTTTATAAGTAACAGTAATCTTCTTTAAGGGTGAATTGTTATCAATGTGGTACCTGTTGCAGCAGTATACTGTCATTAATAACCCTGCCAACCTTCGTATCGTCTGGAAACTTGGACATTAAGCCTGATGTACCATCATCAATATCATTTATATATACAGAAAACAACAATGGACCCAACACTGAATCCTGAAGGACTCCACTAATAATAGTATTCCACGAAGAGCAGTGTCCATTGATTACCACTCTGTCTTCTCCTGCTCAACCATCCCTTTATCCATAGCAGCAATTTGCCTCCTATGTCACACTGCTCCAATTTGTGTAGCAGCATTCCAGGTGCAACAGTACCAAAGGCTTTTCTAAGATACAAATATATGATATCAAAGTTATTCTTTGCATCCAGTTCCTTTGTGACTACATCATAGTATCCAATCAAATTAGTCAGACAAGACTAACCCTTAACAAACCCATGCTGTGTCCGATAACTGAATTCTTGTCTACATGATCCTGCAGTGCTTCTTTAACCAATGCCTCCATTAATTTCCCTGGAACAGAAAAACTAACAGTTCTGTAATTATCTGTGTATCCTTTTGATCCTCCTTTGTGGATTGGGATCACATTTGCACATCTCCAGTCCATGGATACTTCCCCTGAGTCCAGGGACGCTCTCATAATTATGGCTAAGGGTTTGTTTACTTCCTTTGCTGCCTCCTTTAATATAACTGGATAGATCCCATCCACCCCAGGTGCCTTTCTTGTATTTATTTTCAACAATTTCTCCTCCACGTTACTCTCAGTTATTACAAGATTCTCTAGGTTACTGCCAGAGTTGAATACACCTCTGGCATTCCCCTCCCTGAATAAATCCTAATGTGTGAATGTCGATGCAAAATATTCATTTAGTTTGTTAGCTACCTGAGCAGGAACATCAACAGTTGAACCAGCGATATCAAGGCGACGAATCTGATTCAACCCCTTCCTTCTAGAGTTTACATAAGTAAGGAATTCTTTGCATCCTTTGCCAAAGATTTCTCGTAATCTGCCTTCACTTGACTAACCTCCTTTGTAACTTGGTTACAGACCTGCTTATATCTATCATAGGCTTCTGTATCACATGTTAATTTATATGTATCCGATGCATTTTTCTTCTCTGTCACATGTCTAATTAGTTCATCTGACATCCATTTAGGCCTAAATCTACAACATTTCTTTGTTGGTATGAAAAGCCTAGTAGCTTCCAAGATTAATTCTTTGAATGCTTCCCATTTTGAATTTGCCTTTTGTAACATCATCAGTTGGTTCCACCGTATAGAATTTAAATACTGTCTCAGACCATCATAGTCACCTTTACGAAAGCAAAAACCCTTCCCTTTACCCTTGATGGTAGTTACCCCTTTGAGTAAATCCCACTTCAGCACACTGTGATCACTACCACCTAGTGGTTCCTTTATCTGCAGATTCTTGATGCATGAAGAATCATTACTGATAATCAGATCAAGAGTATTACTGCCTCTAGTTGCCTCCCGAACATGCTGCTGGAGAAAACAATCATCCAATAAATCCACAAAAGCCTTGCTAGTGCCCAACCCACAAATTCCAGTCAATATCCGGGAAATTAAAATCCCCTATTATAAGACACTAATTTACTGGCCTACTCTATTTCTCTGCACAATTGTTCATTATACTTATCAGATTGATTAGACCTACTCTCATTTTTCCTTTCCCAGTGCTTATGTTACACCAAACATACTCAACATTGCATTGCCCACCAACATCAATTCGATGCACTTCCTTAGATTTTATGTGTTTCTTAACTAACAACCCTTAACTAACAATCCCCTATTATAAGACACTAATTTACTGGCCTACTCTATTTCTCTGCACAATTGTTCATTATACTTATCAGATTGATTAGACTTACTCTCATTTTTCCTTTCCCAGTGCTTATGTTACACCAAACATACTCAACATTGCATTGCCCACCAACATCAATTCGATGCACTTCCTTAGATTTTATGTGTTTCTTAACTAACAACATAACCCCTCCTCCCTTCCTGACCTGTCTATCCTTTCTGTACACATTGTACTCCCCAAATTCCAGTTCTACACTGCTTATGTCTGTGTGACACGATGTCTCTGATATCCCAACAATATCTGCCTTTGATGTCTTGACTAGCACTTAAAGCTCATCGAATTTATTAACTATACTCCTAGCATTGATGTACATGCAAGTATACATGCACCTGTTTCTACTCTTAGTTACCCTAACACAGCCCATGTATTTACTTGTTCCACTATGACTCCCAGCAGTCCTGGAAATTCCCACTGCCTTGCTTTCCAGGCTGCTGCTCAATTGCATTTCAATAGAAGTAGTGCAAGAATCACTTTTACCTCTGCCAGCGGCTACTGTTAATCTATTATTCTGTGTATCCCCCCCAAACTAGCAGTTTTCCGACCCACCTAACCCTGCCTCAATAGCATCAGTAAATATTCTTGCACCCTTTCTATTTAATGTGTATCCCATCCCTGTAGAAGTAGGCTCTCCTGTTAACAAGCACAGACCAGGCCGAGAAAGATTCCACCCCTTGAGCCTTGCACAATCTCTCCAGGGCCGAATTGATCGACAAGGCTCTCATCATATACTCCCTCCTATCGTTCAGCAGAATTGCAGACACTTTTAAATTCAACCCTAACTCACAGCTTTTTTTTCAGCATTGTCTTGTACTTCAGTAATTCTGCCGATCTTAATATCATTAGTGCCAACATGTACAACAGTGTCATCCTTTGTGTCCTTAAAGGATGATATCTGCCCTACATCATTATCAACCTTTTCTGCTGGCAGATATACCCTGGTCCTATTCCATCTATCCTTTTTGCACAATATGTTCCCCAATTCCCTGACAATAGAATCACCTACAACTAGTTCCTTTGGGACCAGCAAAGCACAAATTTAACTTTATTACCTTACCTATTAACCATGTTAAATGATACGTGAAAATCGTAAGAATATTTTCTAGTTAGCAAAATAAAAAGAAAGTTACACTTAAGTACATACTGACTAATTGATATTTCATTCACCGACTTTTTTTTTTTGTTATAAAATTAAAAACAGTAAAAATGATAAGAAATTAATAACAAAGAACACGGCACACACAATTTGCAACGGCACCTCCGTAACCAGGTGGTCAGGAGCAGCAGTGCGTAGCACACGCTTCTTGATTAGACCGTGGTTTGAGTCCGTGACCACCAAATAAGGAGGATGCGGAAAGGTCAGGGAATGACCACCACATATCCCCAGAGCAATATTTCCTTAGTTGTTAATGCTCCTAAAAAACAAACAGTCAAAGAATCAAAGCATACACTCTAGTCAGATATGGAGTAATTAGTTTCTGAAAATTTATTATGTTTTTTTATGATTTTTTTATATTTCATGGAAGGGAAAACAGATTTCACTATAATGATTTGAAAACCCACAGAATTCCAGCTATTGGTACTATAGCAAATGCAAGAAGATCGAGTTTACTATCTGTTTATAATTGATTATACTAACAGAAAAGACCAATAAATCTGAAACTGCAAATTGTTTTCATTGTTTTATGGTAGTGAACTCCAGAAATGTGCTTTAGAAAAATATCATGAAGGCAATAACGGCTAGTGAGTCAACAGGAGGGATTCACAAAAAGGAATGGAAATGTTGAAGATTAAATCTAACATAATAGCAAAGTCTTCCTAGCACAAAAGCTCAAAAATACTGTGTTATGCAAGATTTCCCGCAATTTTCAAACTGTGTTAGAGTGAAACCATGTTGTAGAAGTATCGTGCTGTGCGAGGATTGCTGCAATTCTCAAACCGTGTTAGAACAAAACCATGTTTTAGATGTACCGTGCTATATGGGGGTTGCCTGTACTCAAAGGAAGCTACTGCAACAAGGTCTAGAAAAATTAGGGAGATAGTTGAGAAACAGCAGTTGAAGTTTAACATGGACAAATGCAAGGTACAGCATATGGGTAGCAGTAATCCCAAATTAAAGTGTGTGGTACTGCATTCAGGGTAATGAAAATGAAAAATATCTCTGAATAATTGTCAGATATGACATTCTCTGAACAGTGCAGACAGGCCCCCAGAATGGTCCATGAGGTTTTGTTAATGAAATAGAGGAGCTTCTAGGAGGGAAAAAGGTGATTATCCCATTGTACAAGGTAGTGGTTAGTCCCATGTATTACTGCACAGAGATCCAGATGTCTAATTTCAAGAAGGATGTAGATTTGTTGGAGTGGCTACAGAAGGACTGTTGCTGAATAGATGAAGTTTGCCAGCAGGTGACTGGTTTGGAACAGATGTTCATCTGTTGTGGAAGTATGGCACCTCCGTAGCCAGGTGGCAGGAGCAGCAGTGCATAGCACAGGCTTCTTGATTAGACCAGGATTCGAGCCCATTTAGAAAATGGGCTCTAATCCTGTTTCCTCTTTAGAAAATACAGCTGCGAGTTACAGGCTCTGAAAAAAACGATGTGTTTGCTTTTTATTTACATAATTGTTATTTTATATTGTACTTAATACGTAGTCTTATAGTTCTAATTACGCCGGTTATTTTTATTTTAATTTATATAAACAGTTTTTGTAGATATATGTAATACTTTATAAAACCGTTAGTCCGTTCGAATCTTGCAGGCATTGTTTTTTGTTTATAGTGATAGGGAATTCAAATTTTTAATTGAGGTAGCTAGGTAGCTCTAACGTATAATTATAGAAACAGTAATACGCTTCACTGTTTCTATTAGATAGCGTAGTATTGACATTTAATTTAATTTAATTTATTGATCTTATTAATTTAAAATATCATGCCCCAAACTAGAGCAGCAAAGCAACGGGCACAAAGTGGCAGGAGTGCTGTGACTCGTGGGAGAACTGAGGGGGGCGATTCTCCAACGCATCACAGCCTAAAAAAATGTGCAACTTGTGAAATGTTTGCCGAACTATCTGGAACGGAACATGATATTGCCATGGGGGATGTCTTTGTGTGCGCGCGATGTAAGGAGTGTAAGGAAATCAGGCGACAACTA
The DNA here is from genome assembly GCF_048544385.1 of Mastigoproctus giganteus. NCBI lineage: Eukaryota > Metazoa > Arthropoda > Arachnida > Uropygi > Thelyphonidae > Mastigoproctus > Mastigoproctus giganteus. Next base: position 167,923,828 of record NC_143576.1, read on the forward strand.
AGCGTTGTTATGGGCCTATATGAGAGTTTGAAGGACAGGGTGGATGCCCTCGAAAGATCTGAATTGAGGGGCCCATCAGGCTCTCAGCTGCCCACATCAACGCCAGAGCTTGCACTTGGTCATCGCGCAACACAGCGGCAACCCCCAAGGCAGAATGCACTGGTCCCAAAGGAACTAGTAGTTGTTGGTGACTCTATTGTCAGGGAAATGGGGAACATCCTTTGTAAAAAGGATAGGTGGAACAGGACCAGGGTATGTCTGCCAGGGGCAAAGGTTGATGACGTTGTAGAGCGGATATCATCTTTTAGGGGCACAAAAGGTGATATAGTTGTACACGTTGGCACTAATGATATTAAGAGTAGGAGACCGGCAGAATTACTTAACAAGTACAGGTCACTGTTGAAAAAAAGCCGTGAAATAGGGTTGAATTTGAAAGTGTCTGCAATTCTGCCCAGACACTATAGGAGGGAGTATATGATGAGAGCCTTGTCGATCAATTCGGCCCTGGAAAGATTGTGCAAGGCTCAAGGGATAGAATTTTTTTCAGCCTGGACTGCACTTGTTAACAGGAGAGACTGCTTCTACAGGGATGGGATACACTTAAATGGAAAGGGTGCAAGAATATTTGTTGATGCTATCGAGGCAGTGTTAGGTGGGTTGGAAAACTGAGAGCTTGGGGGGGATACAAGGACTAATATTTAACTGTAGCCGTAGGCAGAGGTGAAGGTGATTCTTACACAACTTCTATTAGAATAAGTAGCGACCTGGAGCGAGGGGTGTTGGGAGTTTCAGGGACGGATGGCAGTCATTGTGAAATAGGTGGGTATATGGGATATGTTAGAGTAATTAAGAATAAGAATAGGTGCATGTATACTTGCATGTATACCAATGCTAGAAGTATAGTAAATAAATTTGATGAATTTGAAGTGTTGGTCAAGACATCAAAGGTGGATATTGTTGGGATATCAGAGACGTGGTGTCACACATATAAGGAATGCCGAACTGGAATTTGGGGAGTACAATGTGTACAGAAAGGATAGACAGGATAGGAAGGGAGGAGGTGTTATGCTGTTAATAAAGAAAAACATAAAATCAAAAGAAGTGCATCCAGTTGATATAGATGAACAGTGCACTGTTGAGTCAGTTTGGTGTGACATAAGCACTGCGAAAACAAAAATAAGAGTAGGAGTGTGTTATAGGCCTAATGACTTGAATGAGTACAATGAACAATTGTACAGAGAAATAGAGTGGGCTATTAAATCGGAATGTCTTATAATGGGGGATTTTAACTTCCCAGATATTGACTGGAACTTGTGGGTTGGGCACTCACACACTAGTCAGACTTTTGTGGATTTATTGGATGATTGTTTTCTGCAGCAGCACGTTCGAGAGGCAACCAGAGAAAGTAATACTCTTGATCTGGTTATCAGCAGTGATTATTCATGTATTAGGAATTTGCAGATAAAAGAACCACTAGGTGGCAGTGATCACAGTGTACTGACGTGGGATTTACTTAAAGATTTAACTACTATCAGGGGTAAAGGAAAGGGTTTTTGCTTCCGTAAAGGCGAGTACAGTGGTCTCCGACAGTTTTTAAATTCTGTACAGTGGGATCAACTGACGATGTTACCAACAGTAAATTCTAAGTGGGAAGCATTCAAGGAATTAATCGTGGATGCTACTAAAAGGTTCATACCTATTAAGAAATATTGTTCAAGGTTTAGGCCTAAATGGTTGTCAAATGAACTAATGAGACTCGTAACAGAGAAGAAAAATGCATGGGATGCATATAAATTATCAAGCGACTCAGAAGCATATGGCAGATATAAGTTAATCTGTAATCAGGTCACAAAGGAGGTTCGGCAGGCGAAGGCAGATTACGAGAAATCCTTGGCAAAAGATGCTAAGAAAAACAGCAAGGATTTCTTTACTTATATAAACTCTAAAAGGAAGGGGATGAATCTGATCGGTCCACTTGACATCGATGGTTCGACTGTTGATGATCCTGCTCAGATAGCAAACAAACTGAATGAGTATTTTGCATCTACATTCACACGTGAAGAATTATTAAGGTTTGAAAATGGCAGAAGGTTATCAAATTGTAGCAAGATACTTCATGATTTTGTAATAACCGAGAGCAAAGTGGAACAGAAATTGTTGAAGTTAAACGTAAGAAAAGCACCTGGAGTGGATGGGATCTATCCAGTTATATTAAAGGAGACGGCAGAGCAACTAAGCAAACCCTTAGCCATAATTATGAGAGCATCCTTGGACTCAGGGGAGGTTCCCACGGACTGGAGATGTGCAAATGTATCCCCAATTCACAAAGGGGGATCGAAGGGTGACAAGAGTAATTACAGACCAGTTAGTTTAACTTCTGTTCCGGGTAAAATAATGGAGTCGCTGGTTAAAGATGCATTGCAGGATCAGCTAGACAAGACTGCAGCAATAATTCAGACACAGCATGGGTTTGTTAAGGGAAAGTCTTGTCTGACAAATTTGATAGGATATTATGATGTGGTTACAAAGGAACTGGATGCAAAAAATAATTTTGATATCATATATTTGGATTTCAGGAAAGCTTTTGACACTGTTGCGCATGGAAGACTATTGTACAAATTGGAGCAGAATGGTATTAAGGGTAAGTTGCTACAATGAATAAAAGGATGGTTAAGTGCTAGAAGACAGAGGGTGGTAATCAATGGGTGCTGCTCTTCTTGGACTAATGTTATTAGTGGAGTCTCACAGGGTTTGGTGTTAGGTCCACTGTTGTTTTGTATATTTATCAATGATATTGATGAAGGTATATCAGGCTTAATGTCGAAGTTTGCAGATGATACAAAGGTTGGCAGAGTTGTTAATGACAGTAATGGCAGTGTGCTACTGCAACAGGATCTAGATAATTTGGGCAGATGGGCTAAGAAGTGGCAACTGAAGTTTAACCTTGACAAATGCAAAGTACTACATATGGGTAGAAGTAACCCCAGAGAAACGTACCAACTGTGTGGTACTACACTTAAGGTGGTAGAAAATGAAAAAGACCTGGGAGTAATTGTGCAGGCAGATATGAAGTTTTCTGAGCAATGCAGACAGGCTGCCAGGGCAGGTCATGGGGTTTTGTCAATGATATATAGGAATTTTGCTAGCAGGGAAAAGGAGGTGATTATCCCTCTGTATAAGGCAATGGTCAGGCCACGGCTTGAGTACTGCGTACAGGTCTGGAGGCCTCATTTTAGGAAGGATGTAGATATACTTGAGCGTGTACAGAGAAGGGCAACAAGATTGGTGAGAGGAATGAAGGGATCCTCTTACCAGGAGAGGCTTAAGTTCTGCAAATTGCAGTGGCTGGAGACTAGGCACCTGCGCGGTGATCTGATTGAATTATATAAGGCCTTGAATGGGTTGAGCACGCTGAATTCTGATGGGATCCTTCCACTTGGTCAGATTACGAATCTAAGGGGGCATAAATTCAAATTGAGAAAAGACAGATGTAGAATAGATGTGCGGAAATTTTCCTTTAGCCAGCGGGTGGTTAATTGCTGGAACAAACTTCCATCTGTCGTTGTGGAAGTTGATAGGTTGAATAAATTTAAGGAGGAACTGGACAGGCATTTGGAGGGAATGGTGTGATTTTTTTTTTTTTTTTCTTTGGCTGATGCTGCATAAGCTCATACATTTGCTTTCTTGCATGACATGCCACTACTACTACTACTACTACCATTACCACCAAATACAGAGGATGTGAAAAGGTCAGGGAATGACCACCGCATATCTCTGGAGCAATATGGCCTTAGTTGCTAATGCTAAAAAAAAAAAACCAAATAACAATAACAAAAGTTGTGGAAGTGGGTAGTTTGAATGAGTTTTAAGGAGGAACTAGACAAATTATTGGAGGTAAGTTCATGTGATGTGCAAAGTTTTTTTTTTTTTTTTTGATTGATGCTTTCTTTCATTTGCCACTACATTTTCTATAATGAAAAGAATAATGAAATTATTTTTTATGTTCTTCACTTCTTAGTTCAAAAGAGAAATTATTACAAGGCAAATGTATGACTGTATTACAATGAAAAAATAACCGTTCTTTGAAAGGTACAGTTATAATACTTGCCTACCCCCCCCAGCAGTTTGCAAACCTCGGAGTATGGTAGTTTTGCCACTCTATTTTGTACATAATCACTACAGTCATTAGGATACAAAATACCTGAAATGAATATGGTTGTGGGGTTTGGGAGAGTAGAGGATAAATAATATCCTTGTTGGTTTAGGGATTTATTAGGCACATCGGCAACTATGGCCATAGTGCGCCACTCTTATAAGAAAAACAGCAATAGCTGCTGAGAGATTTGCCCTTCTTGGAATAACTAGGCCTCCAGTAGATTTTCAAGTGATGCTCTCCAGGTGATAACTCTAAGGGAGCCAGGTGATATATAGTGGTATCTAAACAAGGTTTAGAATTTGCAACTGAAAATAATACAGTAAACCCCCGTGAATAGCGGGGGTTACGTTCCTGAGAAATGCCGCGAATACCGAAAACGCGAATACTGAGTTATGGCTCCCATAGTAATAAAGGGGTTCCGTTCCAAAGTATGAAATATATAAGAAAAACTAGTCTAAAATTTTGTCTATGTATGTACAGTGAAACTTCCCTTTAACGGACAGCCATGTGGAACGAAAATGTGTCCGTTAGAGAGAAGTGTCCGCTAACAAGAAGTCTGAGGGAGGAAAAAAAAAAAGAAAAAAAGAACAATCGTTAAACGTTTAATGTAAAATTAAATTAAATTATATACAGATTTTGCCCAATATTTTTGTAAATAATATACATATAATTGTGCTATGTATATTATGACTTTATCTTAAGAAAAATACATACAGTAATCACTTATTTTCTTCTGCACCTTCTTCTGGCTGATAATTTTGTTTTCAACATTTGTTTGGAGTGAAGAAACCATCGAAAGTCCTTCATATCTTCTTCAGCGGCGAAAAACATTTTTAAACGATTGATTTGTATGAGCGCTTCTTCTATTTTCATCGGTGGTTCGTCGTTAATATGTTCTTCGACAGAATGACCTCCTTCCATTTCTTCATCCTCGTGAGGAACTTCTTGAAAAATATCGATGATAATGTCGTTGATATCTAGAGCACCATCTTCTGTAGTGAGGTTAGAATCTATATCTTTGTAGCTAGAGTCACTTGTAGCGGAAGTATCGTACATTATCAATAGATGTTGAAGTTCTTGTTCTTCTTGCTACTCCATATTGCTATTCACAACTTCAATTTTTGCATTTGAGAAGCCAGACTTTACAAAACAGTTCACGACGGTTTGTTTTCTAATTACGTTTACTGAAGAGGAAATCCATTGAATCGCATCTAGGATGCTGATTTTCTTTGAAAGGTCACTCGCACATGTTACATCGTTCATGTTTGCAATGAGATGTCTTAAAACATGTTTTCTGTAGTGAAGTTTAAAATTTTTTATTATCCCTTGATCCAAGGGCTGACACTCTGCAGATGTGTTTGGTGGCAGAAAAACGATTTGAATGTTGGACAATTCAATGTGCAGGTGAGATGCAGCATTATCCATGAAAAGAATAATTTTTCTCTTTTGACGAATCATGTTTTGGTTAAAGTGACTTATCCATTCGCTCATGATATCTCGTGGCATCCACGCTTTTTTATTAGACTTCCAGTCAACATTCAAAAGTTTCAACTTTATGCCCTTGAAACAACGAGGATTTTGTGGTTTTCCTATAACAAGAGGTTGTTCAAAGTCTCCCAGCATATTTGTACACAATAGTACAGTCAAGCGTTCCTTAGAAATTTTTCCAACCTGGCACTTTTCGTTTTTTAGACTCATTGTTTTTTCAGGAAGAGCTTTAAAAAACAACCCTGTCTCGTCACAGTTGTAAATATCTTTAGCTTCAAAATCACAACATAAATCTTCCAATTGAACGGTCCACTCTGTTACAACCCCAGTATCAACAGATCCACCTTCACCACTTACGGTTTTCCAAGAAATTTTATGCCGAGTTTTGAACTTGTCTAGCCATCCCACAGAAGCTTTGAACTCATTTACTCCCATAGATTTCGCAACCTCCAAAGCCTTTTCCCTAATAATAGGCCCATTAATGGGAATTTTTTTAGTACATTCGCGACAAAACCACTCACACGTAACATTGTCAATTTGAAGTCCAACAGTTTTCGGGAATGATTTTTGAACCTGATCATTTCCGTGTTGCCAAAATTGTTTGAGCAGTTCACTTTTTTTCCTTTAGGATGTCGCTTACCTGCGTCTTCCCGATTTTGAATTTTGCAGCGAGATTGCGAACACTATTTTTTTGCCGATTATACGCATTAATGAGTTCGACTTTATCTTTTAAAGTTAAATGTTTACGAGAAGATATTGTGCATTTCACACGACACTGAACAAAACTGAAAACTGAAACTGAAAAGACGAAAGGCCAGCCATATTCCTGCCCCTGCACACACCGAATTCATCAGAAGTTTTACACGTGCCTTAAAATTCTTGAAAAAGGGTTTAGAACCTTGATAAAATTCAGAGAATCTGAAATAGAAAATAAACACACGATTGAGGCAATACGTGGAAGAAACGTTCCTAGAAAAAGGGCCGTAAGCTCGCCCGCTGTCCGTTATGGGGAGATCAAATTAAGTGCTAATCTAAACGAAATAGTGCAGATTGCCTGTCCGCTTCCATTACAGAGAATGTCCGCTAGAAGCTGCAAACACGTTAAAACCAATTGAGGTGAGTTGGGGAATTTGAAAATGTCCGTTGTAGAGAGATGGCCGTTAACGGGAGGTGTCCGTTTGGAGAAGTTTCACTGTATTATATGTATCTTCATAATATGACTATGTACTTAGACAGTACATAGTGAAACGCAAGCATATGGCATCGAAATGAAAATAAGAAACAATTTAATATTAAATGTAATATTTATTAGAAATTTCAAACAAATCTTTCAAACCAGTGCCTTTGCTAGCAAAAAAACTTATCCCGCCAGTGCTATCACCAGTTTCGCTAAAGTGTTGATAAAGGAGTTTTGCCTTTTCACGAATGATGAGTGAACTTAAACGGAATTTTATTTTGAGTACGGTCTTCTATCCACAGATTTAAAGCTTTTTCCATTTTTTTCTAATTTAACATCACGAGTTACAGAGCAAATTTTTGAAGCAATTAGCGCGTTTTCACGGACACTACGGCAGATTTTTTCTTCCGATTTCTAGATTGATCGTACCGTTGACTCATTGATTTTATTATGTTTTGCCACTGAGGAGACACTTTCACCATTAGAAATTTTGTCTAATAACTCAATTTTATTCGCTAATGTCATCACCTTCTTTGATCTTTTCACGTTCCCTTTGTTATTCGTAGCCATATTTTTCTACGGGTTAGAAAGAACTTGTCCACAATAAAGTCACTTTCTTCCCTTAAAACACTGAAAAAGTCTGTTTTACACTGCAAAACGGTAGATTTATCACTTTTGTAAGCATATCAATTTATAAATTGATAAATTTATTCAATTTATAAGCATATAAATTAAAAGCAAACGACGAAACCTTCCATGACAAGCGCATAACACATACTGAACAAGGATTAGCGAGAAACATTCACGCCGGGGTTTTGTCACCCCTCTCCCCCCACCCACTTAGCTCTGTTTTGACCGGGAAAGAGAATTTTAGCCACGCCCATGTTTTTTTATGGTGGAAAGTGTTCACGGCGCTTTAAAATTCACATTTTTTTAGGTTTCATTTTATATTAAATCAGCAACCGCGAATAGCGGGGGTTTACTGTAATCGTTGGAAGTTCTAGGGAGGCATTCCTGCCCTAGAGTTGATAGGGAAATATGTTGGAAGCCTCTACTTCCAACTGCTGATTGTTATCTGCACCTGTCTCACACGTTTCACCTCGCATGACCACCATAGCCGGGCACCTGATATTTTTTATTATTTTTGTAATAACGCTCATTTCCCAACTGAGAAAGGACTACTTATAAGTCCAAAAGCTTTTGATGATTTATTTACTTTATTTTTAACTTATTTTTTAAGTTGTTTTTAACTTGTTTTTAACTTGTTTTCATTCTAATATTAAAGAATTTTTACCCAAACCCTGTTTTTTTTATCTATCTTCTCAGTAAAGCTGAATTATATTCTTAGAACTGTTTAGTAAAGGGTTGTGTCACATATGCCTTTCTGCCTGGATTGAAAATAGAATTATCAGAGATGGCCTGTGTTGAGACTTTTTGATGTTCTGTTGGTGATTGGTATGGATTAAAGTGCAGACTGGGAGAATTAGGGATAGGAAAAAACCCCATTTGTGCCTGTGGTTTGTTAGAGTACACTGATCATATAATGATGCATTGTAACTTGTGAAGATATAAGGAGTGTATTTGTCCAAGAGTTAGGCACTGTTATTGTAGTGGTTATTCAATTTTTTAAGAGGCGCTGTTGCTACAGAAGCTTATACTTAAATTAAAGCTCAGAAATACCTCATACTTATATTTATGCTTAAATTTAAGTATGAGGTATTTCTGAGCTTTTCAAGGGCCATATTATTATTATTAGCCACATACTGCAAGGAAGCCCGAGGCTTATGCTGCACCAGCCAAAAAAAAATTCTCGAGTTACCCTGAGAGAGAGAGAGAGACAGAAGTCGAAAGGAATCACCAAGAAAGAGAAGAATGATATCCAGCTCAGGACCCTGGGTTTGCCAAGCCCATACTCACCAGGTGTGAGCCCCTGGGTAGGGGGCTCACATCCTCACGCTCACTTCCTGAGTAGGAAGGAAACCCTTGTTGTAAATAGTGTAAATATAATTCGAAGTTTTTATGTTTACAAGTTTTGTTTATGTTGATAAATTTATGGTTTTAAATTTACAATTCTTAAAGTTTACAGTGTGTGTGTGTTCAAAGTTTTTAGAGTTCATAAAGGTTATGATAGCACTAGAAGAAGGGCACTCATAACTTTTATGAAGTTAAGTGTTAACTTCATAAAGGTTAAACAGTGTGATAAAACAGTTAAATCAATTTAAGTTATTTGGTAGTAGAGATCTGCCTTTCCGGGCCAGGGACAGTAACAACTTTCATTGTACCTAAATATATTTAGGTGGTAAGAAGTGGCTAAGGAACCAATTAGTGAATTTGTAATTGTGTAACAATGTGCAGATGAGCAGTTAACACACTTAGCACAAGTAGCATAAGGTCTTAGAGATGTATTCATGGGTCAATTTGCATGTTGTGTGGGATGAAAAACTCAGAATAACTTGCAGGTAAAAACTCTTTCACACACACACACAGATTGGCTTGCTATAGTAATAGCCATATAGTGCAAGGAAGCCACAGGCTTTTGCTGCACTTGCCTGGAAAACAAATGAGTAGCTAAGAAAATACAAAATATTTGCTTACATAGGTAACTATCCAGTTGTCCTTTGAATTTATTCAAGCTGTCAGCCTCAACTACCTGTGAAGAGAACCTGTTCTAGCAGTCAGTGACTCTCTGACTAAAAGAAAACTTCTTGCAATCTAATCTAAACCTCTTCCCCTGTAATTTTAATTTATGCCCTCCCCCACAAGTTCTTGAATTCTCTATAACAGCGAAAATTCCACCTTCATTCATTTTACTAACCCCTTTCAGAGCCTTGTAAATCTCAATCAGGTCACCTCTATTGATGTGACCTGATTGAGATTTTCAAGGTTGCCTAGCTCTGTAGTCCACATATATGGAGTCTTTCCTCATATGGTCCCCCTTTTTCCATCTCACCATGCGAGTTGCCAATTGTTGAACTCTTTCAAGAAGCTAAATGTCTTTTTTCAGCTGAGGTCTCCATACTTGAACACAGTATTCCAAATGTTGTCTTACAATTTTCTTCAAAGCCTTGCAATTGCCTTATACAGTGGGATTATGACCTCCATATTTCTACTGGATAATATTTGATAAATCATTGATAGGACACCATTGGGCTTTCCTGGCTTACTTTCCTGGCCTGTTTACACTGCTCAGAAAACCTCATATCCACCCTTATTTTAACTTCTAGATCCCTTTCTTCCTCCACTGTGTTTTTAATTCAATCTTGCTGAGTGTATAATTTATTTTGGGGTTGCTGTTCCTCAAGTGTAAAGGCTTTGCATTTTGCTGCATTAAAACAAAGCTGCCACTTTTCTGACCATTCTTGTAGCCTGTTCATGTCGTCCTGAAGAAGCACTGCTTGGTACTGACTATTAAATACTTGTTGTGTCGTCTGTAAATTTTGACATCAAGCCTTATGTTCCATCATCAATGTTGTTTATGAAAATCAGAAACAGTGGTCCAAGAACTGAACCTTGGGGGACCCCACTTCTGACTTTACACCAATTTGAAGAATATCCATTAATCACAACCCTCTGCCCTGCAGCCACCTAGCAATCCATCTTAGAATTTTTCCAGTAATACCAACATGTTCCAGCTTATACGGTAACCTGTCAGGTGGGACTGAGTTAAAAACCCAGATCTCTTCAAATGAGTGACAAGTGACAAAACAGTATATGTGGAGGATGGATATCTGGCATTCTCAAAATGTAATGTAACGTAAATTTACTGCTTCCTGATTTGTTACAATTTGTCTTGTTAAAAAATTCTTTGTTTCATTGGCAGTTCATTTGTCAGAAGCTTTGCATTTTATCATTAATTTGAAATTTGATCTCTGATTCAAATATAAATAATAATAATTATTATTATTTATTTTTTATTTTGCTTTGTTTCTAGAGGATACCCCATATAAGGAAAATCTTATGGAGTGGCATGGTTCCCACTTCAGATCTATTCACAGAATTACCAGTATTTTTATTTATGTTATTATTAAATAATAAATTAATTATTAAATTATTATTATTATTTAAATTGCATTTTTTGTTTTAGTATGATCATTGAAAGGCATAATGAAAGAGGCTATATCTATATATTTAATACCGAAAGCGTTTTCTTTCAACAGTCAGTAATACCAACATGTATCAGTGTGAATGATAGGCTTAACTGATTCGGCTGGAAGTGGTCTCTAATTGAAGCTATTTCTTCCTAAGTGTGCACAAAGTTGTTAAAATTTAAAAATTCTAAAGTTTTATTTTACAGAAAGGGCCAGTTTTGCATTACAAATGTGAATAGTTCAACATTCACTTCATAGATGGAGCTACAGGAAGATGTTAACTGTAAAACAAACAGTTGTCTAAGTTGATAAGGCATTTTTTTCTGATTAACAAGTTGCACTTTAACCATTTAAACGATTAACAATTTGCACGTTTGCACAATCGTGTCCTTTCCTATGTTCTGAAAAAAATAAAATAAAATAATAATAATAATAAACCTGCTACCAATTGCAAAATTGCCTACCTTAAAAGCAAGAACTAATCATTAGGATTTGATTGCACTGCTTGCTCACTATATGTCCCCACATTGCCCACATGAGCTCATATGCCCATTGCCATTCGATCCGTTTAATACATTTAAAATGTTTAGAAGTTATCATTTTATTGTTATCATTATCAACTTCGAGTTTATTTGTTTTATAAGGTGACTATTAATTTAAGGATTTAGAATTATGTCACAGTCAGGAAGACATGTCCTCCCCCATGCTACTATGATTGGTTGTGTTGAACGTACCTTGTGGCGAAGAAGATACATGCCTTTTCATGTTTCTGCAAATGTATTCAGGATCGGTCTGAAATGGTGAAATCAAAGAAAATTTATGTTTCCTCAGATACAAAAAATGACAGGATTTAACGCGTACTGGTTTACCTTACCTACTTGCGACATAAGGATTTGACATGTACTTGCTTACGACGAAACATGCACTACATTTCTTTAGAACAGCTAGAGAAAACTTTAAATTCACATACTAATGAGGGAATGAAATTTAAAAGAGAAATTCAGGTATCCATTAGTTTCAGATCTGTGGTTGAGAATTTTTTAGAGAACAATAAAGATCCGGATTACCAGACTAGAGTTGAATATATGTTGGCTAACTTCCAGAAGTGCCGCAACGTGATTGTCACAGTACATTTTCACATTTCCACATTTGGAAGTGTAAATGAAGAACAGGGTGAGAGGTTTAAGCAGGACATTTAACATCAGGGCTGATATTTGCTGGATATTGAAGAGGTCGTCACAGAAGAGGTCCTTGAGGTTGTCACAGACATTCTCTCAGATATGCCAGACAAGCTGTACTTGCTACCTGGGAGTCTAAAACGCTGATGGAACTGATATTTGGATGACACTCAAGTCAAGTGGACCCAATTTCGGCTAAGTCCGGACGGTCTGTGACAGCCAAATCCTTTGCTTGCACCTTCACGATGGTGGGACTGTTAGTAATCCTGGGTATAACCTCCATGCACAAGTACATGGCGGGTGACCACCCAGGTGTGAACCAACGTAAGCAGGGGTTGAGATGTGGCGCCCACACCACATGGAGGAACGCCGCCCCTCTATATTACCAGGCAGTACTAGGTGGTAGATGACTCTCATCAACCGGTGAAATACCACTACTTTGCTTATTGGAGGCTTGAAGTGGTGGAACCCATGTTTAGTCTCTAGAGCTAAGTTCCGGTCAACCCTTCCCTATCTCTTCCATCATGCAGTATGATTGATGACTTTTGAGGTTATGATGAACGTCGTGGCGAGATCCAATATTCCTTACATTTCAAGGGTGCAGCTCTAAAACGGTGTTCGCAGGTCGGCCGCTAGTTAGTACACCGGACTGAACCTATTGGTAACTCTCTAGGAAGCTTCCGGATCAGCTAGTGTATAATCTTGCTACCTCTACTCTGCCAGATAGTGACTGGAGGGAGTCCAAGTAGTGTGCATGCGATGAGCATTGTCGAGGCCACGTTATGTCAAGGATCTGGGTATATTCTTACCACATGTAGGCCATATCCAAAAATTTCATTACTTCATACAGCATGTCCCACCTACTTTTTCTTACTATTGAATACACCATGAATTGTCAAACTAATAGAGCAAGCTTATCTGCGAAAAGATCTAAACCTCCCAAGGACTTCCTAATTCATTTCACAAATATACGTGGTCTCAGTTCTAATCTCAACGATGTCCATTTCCACTTGCAGTCTTCCAAACCCCATGTACTTTTTCTGACAGAATCTCAGTTATCGGTTGATTCATCTACTGCTCATCTCAGATGCCCAAATTATTCGCTGTATGATTCCTTTCGTCTCAAAGGTGGTACTTGTACATATGTCCGTTCTGATATTCCCTGTTAGAGACTTGGCAATTTGGAATCTCCTCTCTTTGATCTTCTCTGGCTTAAAATCTCTCTACCTCATTGTGTCAAATTCATCTGTTGTCTCTACCGTTCTCCCAACTCCACTAATCACTTGGAGCTCTTTGACTTCCTCTCTTTCCAACTTGACTTTCTCCAGTTCAACTTTCCTAACAGTGAAGTAATTTTCATTGGTGATTTTAATGTTCACAACTCCAACGGGCTTCTGTTTTCTGCTCACACCGACCCAGCAAGTCGAAATGCCGAGGCTTTTGCAATTACTAATGACCTAGCACAGATTGTTCATTTACCTACAGGAATACCGGACAATCCTAATCATACAGCCAATACGCTTGATCTTTTTCTCACAAACAACCCTTCTAAGTACACGGTCGAAGTGAGAGGTCCTTTAGGCACTTCAGATCACAACTTGGTGATTGTCTCTTCTCCAATGGAACCTTTATCTCATGGCTATTCCCAACCATGTGTTGTTTGGCATTACAAGAATGCAAAATGGGATGACCTGCGAGACTTCTTTTCCTTGATCGGATTACTGTTTCAAAACTTCTGATGTCAATGTTTGCTCAGATCGTGTCAGTGAAATTATTCTTGCAGGAATGGAATCCCTTATCCCACAGTCCACTTTAAAATCTCGTCCTTTATCTAAACCTTGGTTTTCCAATAAATGTGCTAAGGCTGTCCAAGAGAAGAACGTTGCATATCGTAATTGGCTTGTTTCTGATTCTTCGGTTTCATTTTCTGCTTACACCAAAGCTCGCAACACTTGTAAAGCAGTTATTAATCAGTCCAAACTAGAGTTTGAACAGCCTAAGAGTAGAAAACTTGCTTCTTGCCCTAATGGTAGTCGAGCATTCTGGTCTCTTGCCAAAGCTATTGGCCGCAACTTTTGCCTATCTTTGCTCCCACCTCTGTCCAAACCAGATGATTCTGTTGCCACTTCAACCAAGGATAAAGCTGACCTGCTAGCATCCCATTTTTCTTCCAACTCATATATTAATGATCTTGGAAAAAAACACCTTCCACCATTCCCAACACGCTCCATTCAATGCGTTCTGTGGTCTTCCGTCAAAAGGATATCAGAAGGATTTTGATGAATCTTGATGCTAAGAAAGCTCCAGGTTCTGATGGTATTTCTCCACTTGTTCTCAAAACCAGTGCTCCTGAACTTACTCCTATTCTTTGCCGCCCTTTTTTCACTTTCTTATTCCAAAGGTGTTTTTCCTTCTGCTTGGAAATTTGCTCATATCTAGCCAGTTCCTAAAAAGGGTGACAAATCCCTCCCATCCAATTATCGTCCCATTGCAATTATTTCTACTCTTTCTGAAGTAATGGAGAAATCAATTAACCGCCAACTCTTAAACTACCTAGAAACCTTCCGTCTGATCAACGATCACCAGTATGGATTCCGTCAGTGTCGATCCACTGGAGATATTCTGGCTTATGTTACCCATTTATGGACTAATTCAATGGAAAGGTTCGGTGAAACACAAGTAGTTGCTCTTGACATCTCAAAGGCTTTTGATCGTGTTTGGCATAAAGGTCTTCTAAACAAGCTTCCATCTTATGGTTTGCCAACTGTTTTTAGTAATTGGTTATCCAGTTTTCTCTCTGATCGCTCACTGAGGGTGATGGTAGATGGCTCTCTGTCTTCTAACTTCTCCACTAATGCCGGTGTCCTTCAAGGTTCAGTTCTTTCCTCCACTCTTTTCCTCTTGTATATCAATGACCTTCTTCCATTGACTGGAAATCCTATCCATAGTTTTTCCGATGATAGCACATTGTATTCAACTTTCCATTTTGAGAAACCTTGTCCTGCTCAATCAGCTTCAACTTCTCGAAAATCTGCTACCAATTCCTTAAATGCTGATCTTCAGGTAATTCTCCAGTGGGGCAAAGACAACTTAGTTGATTTCAACCCTTCTAAAACTCAGTCTTGTCTTATATCTCGCAAAAAGGATTCTTCTGCTCCTATGCTTATCTTTAGTGACACTCCGATTTCTAGGCAAAATGATATATCTCTTTTGGGGACTACCCCGACTTCTAATCTCTCTTGGCACAAGCACATTACAAATATTGCTTCCTCTGCATCTAAAAAACTTGGTTTTCTCTTTCGCTCTCGGCGTTACTTTTCTTCCAAACAGCTGCTCACTGTGTATAAATTGCAAATCCGCCCTGACATGGAATATTGTTCCCACAACCCAGAAGAGGGCAGTTAGGTTAATTAATGATTCATCTCTAACAGAGTCTCTCCACTCGCTTTCTCATAGACGCACTGTTTCTGCTGCCTGCCTCTTCTACAGATACTTCCATGGGCACTGTTCTTCTGAATTGGCTTCTATAATTCCTGCTCTCTCTTTCAAAACAGTCCGAACATGTGCCACCACTAGCCAACATCCATTTACTGTTCAACTTCAAACCCACAGAACCAACTTTTCATCTTCCTCATTTATTCATTCAACTGCCGTTTTCTGGAACAACCTTTCTTCATACGTATTTCCTGAAAATTACAATCTACAGAAGTTCAAGTCCAATGTCAACAAATATCTTCTTTCGTCGTCTTCTTAACCTCAAACCCAAGCATGGTACTAAGTACTATACGTTCTAATACCTCTCGTGTTTGGGGTTCATATAAAAAAAAAAAAGGTGCTGTATAGTAGAAGCATCTGCAAGAAAACAAAAGAAACGAAACACTAATAATGAAAGTTTGACCGAGTTTTTAAAATGAAAGGCGAGTTTTTAGTGTACGTCTTAATATTCTACCCTTTTCAGTAGTATTTTATAGAGATGACAATGAATTGATCAAAAATTTCTGGAAAATATCAGGCAATAAAAACTGTTCTGCCAACTGCAAAATTTTCGCAACAGGTACAGCTAGTGATAATTATTATGGAAAGCAATTCTTTACTTGAAAATATCACGCAATAAAATAAAATAATAGAATTGAATCAAACTGTTTTTTGGATTTTGGGTCATGTCAGATGTGATATGAAACTACAAGGGTATAGATTCCATTTTCATCATTTTTTTAAATCCTCAGAACAATAATATCAGCTTCACCCTTGATTTGAATGAAAACAGCCTTTGGACGTATCTATCAGCATAATTAAAAATCAAAATCTGCAACTTCCATGGAACAGAAACCAATTGACATAGTATTAAATTGCAAACCCAATCCTCCTAGCAATGTAAAGAGGTATAATAAGAAGCCTTATCCTTAAAACCCAGTGCACCTCCTCTGAACTGAAAATGGAACTTTTAGAACAAACCGTAATTAACAATAACTATCATAACTATCCTACATTCCTGCAATTCATAAATCTGTACAAAAAACTTAACTTTTGAAATTTTTACGCCTCCGCCTTTCAGCTATGTGACTATCCTTGGAGGAAAAATTCAGAATAGCCGTGGGCCACAATATCAGAGTCAACTTTGTACATCAAATTGAAGTAGTTCCCCCCCAGAAGAAGTATTTATCCACAAGGTGATGGCGCCTCCGTAGCCGGGTGGGCAGGAGCAGCAGTGCATAGCACATGCTTCTTGATTAGACCAGGGTTCGAGCCCGTGACCACCAAACACGGAGGATGCGGAAAGGTTAGGGAATGGCCACCCCATATCCCGGAGCAATATGGCCTTAGTTGCTAATGCTCCTAAAAACCAAATAACAAACAAACCACAAGGTGACGTGCTGGTGTCAGCAGTATTAAGACAGACATACCAAAAGATGAATAAAAGAGCATGCTGATTACACCAGACTAGGCTGTGTGATTTGAATGTGGCATTATGGTGCTTGGAATGCACTGAGTGTGCCAGGATGCAGTTCTGGTGTCAAACATTGGTAGTCTTGATTATTAAAAATAAAATATTTTATCAATGATCAGCCCAGTTCATAGAATTTTTAATTTTGAGCACTGTAAGGGTGCATCATCCCCCTGTAGAGGGTGATGCACCCTCAATTTTGGGTGCATCAGTGAACAACAATAAAAATTTTGGTAATAATTTTTGTTGTTCATTTATGATTAAGTTTATTATGGTTATCAGTAGGGGGACTTATACCAAGTTATTCCAATATGTTTATTTTCAGATTTTTGCAGCTTTTAATGTTCTACAAGTACAGGCAACCCCTGTATAACACAGTACTTCTACAACACTGTTTTGCTCTAACATGATTGATAAATTGCGGCAATCCTTGCACACCACGGTGCTTATAACACGGTTAGAGAATTTTGGTAAACCCCGCTTAACAGGGTATTTTTGTGCTTATGTGTGGGGAAAACCCTGCTATTATGTTGGATGTAATTTTTCAACGTTTCCACTTTTTGAATCCCCACTGTTGACTCGCTAGTCAAAAAATATATGTATTGAGAAATCCCTGTATTTTATTTTGTTTCGAAATTCCCGTGTTACATTCTGTGCTGTTGAACTTGTGGAAATATCTAGATTTCAAAGTTTTATTACTATTGAATAGCACACCAGGCCATCCAAAAAAAGTCATCCAAATGTTGAAGTTATGTTCGTACAGCCACAGTTGTACTGGGTTAATACAACTTCTTCATTCAGCCATTAGATCAAGGGATTTTATCCACCTTTAAAACTCATTCCATCAGAAAATCGTTACAATGGATTTTAGAAAAAAAATTGATTCCGAATCTATTGAAGTAATGTAGGCATGGAAATATTTCTCAATTGTGGACTGTATTAGAATTATAGCTTTATCGCTGAAAGAAGTAAAACCGTCAATGTTAAATGTGTTGGGAAAAATGTATGGCCAGAGTCAATTCAGGAAATATGATTGAACGGGCAGAAAACAGAATCGGTGTGACAGTAGAACTTGCTACGTCGGTAGGAAGGGAATTTTTGTGGGTCTTTTTCACAACATGGCTGAGTTAGTCGGGCTCGGGTAGCATGGTTTTTTCTCATGGAAACTTCGGTTTTTCGTTCAGTAAAACAGAAAATCGACCTCAGGACACATAATTTATAGACAATATACACAGAGTAACATGGCCTTAATTGCCAATGCTCCTAAAAAAAATAAAAAAAGGTTTGATTACTGGAGACGTTCAAACCGAAGACTGGTAGAGAAAGAAGCCGGCATGGCGGATTTTGTGCAAGTGGCATCGGAGGTAAAATCAAATCAATTCAGATGATAATATCGCAGACGAAAATTCTAAACTTCCAAATTTTACACTAAAAAGCCTAGGACAAGGCATAAAGTTAGTCAAGCATGCACTGCTTTTGTTGACTGAGTTATTAGAGCATGTGATGTTCAACAACTCCAACCAGGCGCGTCGCCAGTAATGGCATGACCTATCTACAATCACAACATCATGGGCGGGTCAGTGTCATGGTGGGTTGACCAGAAGTGTTCGGCAATGGCCGAATGTTCCAAGTCCATTAAGCAGATGGCTCTTTTGTGTTACCGAGCCAGTTTCCCCGATGTATTCACAGAGGGGTGAAGTGGAAGTGGGTTTTTTTTTTTTTTTGGCTGATGCTGCATAAGCTTGCTTTCTTGCATCAAATGCCTCTACTAATGCTAATGTAGCAGCTAGCGCAGTCACGGCGGCAGACTAGACCACTTTGTAATAAGGTGGGAACCGATGTTTTCATCATATTCAAACTGTTCTTGGCCAAAAAACATACGATGTACATAGTTGTGAAACTGCAAAAGAACTTCATTTTTATAGAACATGGTAGACAACATCTCAGATTTGCCCACAGATGTAAATCAAACAACATCATCCCAAAAAGATTTCTCTACAAACCTCCATTTCCGAATGAATGTATGTGACATACCTGTCAAAGCTTCAGCTACAAGACCCTCAATATTTGGATCGGGTGCCTTCATCGAGATTTACAAAATGCTTCCACCAGTAAAGCTACACTGCTAGTCAAACTTAGAAGTTTGTTTCCTGATCTTGTTTACTCCAATATAATCCATACCTTGTACTCCCAAGCTGTCAGAGAATCTGAAAGCTACTGTACACCCCAAAAACATAAGTTTGCGGTTTTAATTGGTGAGTCCCTTGAATCTCGTCATCGGCATAGTACCGCTTCCACAAATTGCACACAATTTGTATTGAACTTAAGCAACAAGCAGTTATCTACAGAACAAGTATATCTGTTGGTCCTGGGTATGAAATTTGCTGTTCTTCCACGAAACCCACAAATCACTGATATTGCTTTAGGCATAGAAGCGTGTTTAACAAGTTTCCCTGAAGAAGTGGCAAACACAATTCGCCTGAAAACAACAACAATTTTACATCATGCTTGCCCTGCTTCTTCCAATCTCAACCGCAAACAAATGTCTGCCCTTAAAGCATTGAAACAAGACTCGGCCATCATCATCCTACCGGCAGATAAAGGACTTTGAATAGTCGTAATGAATCGCACAGATTACAAGATGAAAGCTCTGTTGCTCCTGCAGGACACTTGTGTTTACCAACCCTTAACCGCTCCTTCCATCAAAGCCTTGGAACGATGGGAGTCGAAAGTAAACATCCTCATCAACAGTTGGTTTCAACAGAATAAAATAATAGAATCCATACGTAGTTGCTTCCGGCTGCCAGATTCCGCAATTCTATGGACTACCAAAAGTTCACAAAGAAGGAAAAACGTTAAGGCCCATTGTCTCCTGTTGTGGCTCGTCAAGTTATGAGTTGACAAAGTTTGTCTCAGGGCTCCTTTCTCCCGTAGTAAGCAAGACCACTAACACCATCTCCAACAGTAGTGAATTTATAGAAAGGATCCGAGCCCTATCCATCTCAGAAGATCAAATCATTGCATCATTTGATGTATAGTCACTTTTCAACTCCATCCCAGTGGAACTTGCCATCACATGTGCAAAGGAACTCTTGAATAATGACCAGACCCTTGGCAGCAGGACCAAACTAACACCAGACAATATCTCCACCACCCTCAGACTGTGCTTAACAGGTGGCGCAATTATGTTCAGCGACTCCATTTACCAACAGGTGCACAGCACAGCCACGGGTTCCCCAGTTAATTCAGTCATGGCAAATATCGCAACGGAAGAATTAGATGATCGTGCATTTACAAATGTACCAGATCCCATCACCTTTTGGTGTCACTAAGTGGATGATGTGTTTGTGGTTATCCCCAGAGATTCAGGCGACCGGCTTTTAGACCACCTCAATTCTCTGTTGCCTTTTATAAAATTCAGCATCGAACTAGAATCTGACAATACCCTACCATACTTAGACACCCTTGTCCGACGCGAAGGCACGCGTTTGAAGACAACTGTCTACCATAAACCAATGTGTGCTGGCCAATTTATCAACTTTTGGTCAGCACACGTGCGCAGCCATCTTGGCACTGCACAGACCTTGTTAACCCATGCCTGGACCCACTCTAGTTCTGTAGATGATAGGCGCACCGAGATTGCAAAAGTCAAGGTGGATCTTGCGAGGTGTGGATATCCCACCAGTACCCTTGGCAGGAGTGACCTACAGACACGTGACCACGTAGCAACCAACAGGAACATCCAAGATAATGACTCAACAGCGAGTGCCTTTATCCCATACTACCCAAACCTATCACAACAGGTTTCTAGGATCCTAAAATCACATGGGATAAATGCATACAGCTCCCAGGCAGAAAGTTGCGATCCCTCATCTCTAGCGTGAAAACATCGGTTCCCACTTTACTACAAAGTGGTCTAGTCTACCGCATCTTTTGCCGTGACTGCACTAGCTGCTACATCGGGGAAACTGGCTCGGCAAACGTCTTTCGGAACACGAAAGAGCCATCCGTTTAGCAGACATAGAACACTCGGCCATTGCCGAACACTTCTGGTCAACCCGCCACGACATTGACCCGGACCATGATGTCGTGATTTTTGATAGGTCGTGCCACTACTGGCGATGCACCTGGTTGGAGTCGTTGAACATCACATGCTCTAATACCTCAGTCAACAGAAGCAGTGGATGTCGTGTCCACCCTATTATTGAAGCAACCATTTTGATGAATGACAAACATTGGCAACGTTCACATACCTCACAGGCTTCAAATTCAAACAATTAACTATTGCATCATGCAGTGTCATATACATGACTGGCAGTGCACACCCTCATGTTCCACACTCTTATGTCAGTTTGGCTGATGAAGGTTACCATAATAACTGAAAGCTTTTGTATGGATTTAATATATGTGTGTTTTACAATTAATATTAAACTTGTCATTATTTATTCTGTCTTTCGTTTTTACTCTGTGTCACACAATAAGCCACAATAATAATGAATCCAGAGTGCACAGGCCTCTTTAATCAAAAAAAATCAACCAGAAATCATAAAATTCAAGTAATGACTAGAATAAGTCTAAACAGATGTTTTCCAAGTTGTAAATAAGCAACAAGAAGTGACATTATAAGTCGTCATTGGGAGATTAGTGTCCCTATTATCTTGCAACCCCCCCCCCCACTGTCTTCATATCCACTGGTAAGAAAAAAAAAAAAAGAAAAGAGAGAGAGAGAGAGACACCAAATGTTTAGTTTGTTTTAGTGCGTCACATCGATTGTTGTGTTCAGTCAACACAACAAAGGCAAATTTTGTTTCATTATTTATGTCAGGGATATTGGAATTATTATTATTATTTATTTTTATTTATTATTATTTTTTTTGTTTATAAATCGCAAAAATGATGGACAAGAGTTGTGCTTTCAATTAAAAAAAAACTGAAATTATTCAAAAGTTTGAAAATGGTGCATCTGTTAAATCTTTAAAGAACCATTATAATGTTGGTGACCAAACCATACGTGACACTAAAAAATAAAGGGAAGGTATTAGATTTAAAATTGACATCATAAAAAATAAACGGAAGCATTGTATTGGACATGCGAGTAGTATGTGGTAAGTTTTTTTGTTTTTTATCTATCACCATACTTTTTGCATAGATTGCTGAACATTTTTCGATACAGTAAGTCCCCGACTTACGTAGTTTCAGACTTACATTACGTTATTTATATTTTTTTACGACTGAAAATTTCAGAGAAGGGAACACACATTTCACTATAATAACTTAAAAACCCACAGAATTCCAGCTATCGGTATTATTGCAAATGCAATAAGATCGAGTTTACTGCCCATTTATAATGAATTGTAGTAACAGAAAAGCCCAGTGACCTGGAAAGTGCAAATTGTTTTTATTGTTTTATGGCAGTGACCTCCAGGTTATTCCTTTCGCCATAACCCCGAGAAATTCTTTTCAGAAAATGTAATTTTGACTGTTATCATGGTGCCAACTAAGAGAATAAGTGACAGCGGTACTAGTAAATCTATCAAGAAAAGGAAAGCGATCGAGTTGGATCAGAAAATTAAAATAATAAGGATGCATGAAAATGGCCAAACATTAACAAGTATTGCGCGGAATTCAGATTTGTCAGTGGTAACGGTGAACACAGTAATAAAGGAGAAATACGAGAAGCAATGAAGTCAGCTATAATAATCAAAGCTACGAAACACATCAGTTTTTACAGTAGAATAACATGCGTTTTTTTTTTTTTTTTTTTTTTCCCTTCCTTTAATGTTTTCTTTTCTTATGTGCCATTCCGACTACTTCACCGCTCTCCCCAGATAAAATTTTTAATTGAACTAATTAAAAATATATAACTATTTTTCTTCATTCTTCTGAGGATATTATGTGTTTTTTTGTAATTTTGGCATATCAGGGATATAGTAGCAATATTTTATTAGTCATTACTGAGTTACGTAAAACTCAACCTTTGTAAGAAGTCTTGGAATGTATCTCTTACGTGTGTCGGGGACTTGCTGTATTTTTGGATTATCCAGGAATTTTTTTTACCATCTATCCCAGGAAATCGAGAGTGTACTGTATTTCCAAAAATCAGTAATTTCATAAGTTATGGTTACATACGAGGTGCTACCCAAATGTTCCCGTAATTTGAATGTTGTACTTACTTGTGGCGCTAGGTAACACTGCATGCATCTTTTGTGAATCAGTGTGTCATGTGGTGTCGGGCTGGATAAACTCATTCAATATCTCTACAGTTCTTTGGCAGTGTGTTTTGCGTAGTTTTCAATTGTTGCAATGTCTGATGTGCGAGAGCAATGTGCTTGCATCGAGTTTTGGTTCCTTCTTAACGCTACAGCAGCAGCAGAAACCCATAAGAAGTTGAAATGAGCTTTTGGTGTCAGTGCTTTAGGCCAGACTCAGACCCCTTACTGGTTTAACCGTTTTAAAAACTGTCGAATGTCGGTTGATGACGACAATTGCTGTGGGAGTCCATCATCGAGCACCACCCTGGAAAATGTCGCAAAGTTCGGGCGGCAATCTGTGAAGATTGCAGGCGGACCATCCATGACATTTGTGGCATTGTAGGACTATCATACGGCATGTGTTAGAGGATTTTGTTAGACGAGTTGATTATGAGAAGGATTGCGGCCAAGTTCGTGCCACGGTTACTGAGTGAAGACCAAAAGCAGCATCACATGGAAGTTAACAGAGATCTTCAAGAATGGGTCAGGAGTGATCAAAACTTCCTTTCTATGGTCATCAATTGGTGATGAGAGTTGGGTATATGGGTATGACCCAGAAACCAAGTAACAGTCATCCCAGTGAAATAGCCCATCTTTGCCCTGACCAAAGAAAGCACCCAATAAGTTAGGAGCAATGTGAAGTCCACCCTGATATGTTTTTTTGACATTGACGGGATTATCCATAAGGAATTCATCCCTCCTGGCCAGACTGTCAACGCAAAGTTCTATTGCGACGTCCTGAGGTAGTTAAGGGAAGCCATCAGGAGGAACGTCCAGAGAAGTGGTGCATAAAGAACTGGGTCCTTCATCATGACAATGTGTCAGCCCACGCATCTTTCGCTGTGGCACAGTTTTTGGCATCCAACAACATGATAATCCCCACCTCCCTTATTCGCCAGACTTAGCCCCCTGCGACTTCCTCCTCTTCCCAAGAATGAAAATCAAGGTCGAAGATTTGACAGCGTAGAGGGTAACCAAACCAAATCGCAGGTGGTGCTGAACACTATGATGGACTTTCAGGATGCATTCAAATCATGGGAGAAGCATTGGGATTGGTGTTTAAACTCTCAAGGGGACTACTTTGAAGGTGACAGTGGGGAATAAGACCCAGGGCGAGTCTAATTTATTTTATAAATACATTTCGGAAACTTTTGGGTAACAGCTCGTAAAAATGGAGTGCTGTCAATAGCTAACATGTTAAGAGCAGCTGTGGACTTTTACAGACCACTCCATTTTTATTTTTTTTTTTTGAAAATACTGCATATATCTACTACTGCTGTTTCAAATTTTGATTAATTGAATACTATACATGCAATGTGCTGAAAAAAAAATGACAAAAAAAATCTGACAATATAATTTATCAATTGCACTGTATAGAGAAAACAAAATACCTCTTCAGATACATGTTTTGTTTTCATACTCTCATAATGTAAACCTTTCTTCAGTGATGCTCCACAAAAAATTCATAAAGAATATTAAAATCTGGCTGGGACCTACATATGATGAAAGCTCAGGGTTTAATATTGAAATTTGACTTCCTCACTTGCTTAATACATTAGATGACAGTAAATTCACAACTTTGATTATGATCAAGCCTATGAATTTACTGACTTGTGTGATAGAAAGAGAATCTTTTATTGCTTCAGCTTCCAAAATATGCAGCTTTTTTTGAGACTAGTAAAGGGATTGAGTAGAGGCATACTCTTCATAAGAAAAAATTATATGTATCCTTTACGTATAAAGGATAGATAAAGCCACCGTCTAGTCATCCATTAATATGTTCTTTTGTAAGGTTGAGGGGCCGATCCCTTCTAAATCTCCACAGCCTCAAACCTCCGCAGCGGCATACTTATCAGCTGAAGACATCGATTCTGGCAACAATGCTCGAGAGCTAAAACTTACTGACGCTATGCCTGTCTCCTCTCTTTTTTTATAATTTTGAAATTTTTTTAAATTGCATGCTTTTGTAATTTTTCCTGCGCATGAGATAAAAAATTGAATAAAAACAATAAATAATTCTATTTACATGTTCGTCGAATATTTCTTTTTTGATTCAATCAATTCAGCGAGCACAGTTGCGAGTGCTACACAAGCATGGGGGAAATTCCGACTTGCATAGCGTTCTGCGGTTGTTGTTGGTATAGAGCTTAACGACATGAGCTACTGAGGCCAAATGCATTCTGCGGAATGCAACCCTTACATAAGTTGGGGAGTTCCTATACTCTTTTTCTGGTTATCAGCAGTGATTCTTCATGCATTAAGAATCTGCAGGTAAATGACCCACTGGGTGGCAGCGATCACAGTGTGCTAATGTGGAATTTAATTAAAGAAATAACTACTGTCAAGGGTAAAGGGAAAGGCTTTTGCTTTCGTAAGGGTAACTACAGAAGTTTCTGACAGTTTTTAAATTGTGTGCAGTGGAACCAACTGATAGTGTTACCAACACCAATTCTATATGGGAAGTATTCAGGGAAGTAATCAAAGAAGCTACTAGGCTTTTCATACCAACAAAGAAATATCGTTCAATGCTTACTCCTAATTGGTGTCAGATGAACTATTGAGACACGTGGCAGAGAAATATGCACGGGTTGCATATAAATTATCAGATGATACAGAAGCTTCTGGTAGATGTAAATTGGTTCGTAATCAAGTCACAAAGGAGGTTAGGCAAGCTATGGGAGATTATGAGAAGTATCTGGCAAAGAATGCAAATAAAAACAAAGTCTTCTATATTTATATTAACAGTAGAAGGATGTGTTTGAATCAAATTGGTCTACTTGATATTCATCGGTTAACTGTTGCTGTTGATGACCCTGCTCAGGTTGCGGACAGATTGGATACGTATTTTGCATCTACATTCACATATGAGGATTTCTTTAGGAAAGGGATTGCCAGATGTTTATGAGACTGTAACGAGGAGCTAAATAACTGTGATAACTGAAAGCAAAGTGGAGGAGAAATTGTTAAGGATGGACATAAAAAAGACACCTTGGCCAGATGGAATCTATCCATTTATATTAAGGGATGCAGCAAAAAGAGGTAAGCAAACCCTTAGCCATAATTATGAGAGCATCTGTGGAATCAGGTGAGGTCTCGATGGACTGGAGAAGTGCGAATAGATCCCCAATTTATAAAGGAGGGTTAAAAGGTGATGAGCAATTACAGAACTATTAGCTTAATGTCTGTTCCAGGAAAAATAATGGAATCACTTGTTAAAGAAGTAATGCAGGACTATTTGGACAGGCATGCAATTATACTACAATCACAGCATGGATTTGTCAACGGGCAGTCTTGACTAACCAGTCTGATAGGTTACTATAATGTAGTGACCAAGGAACTGGATGCAAAAATTAATTTTGACATCATATACTTGGATATCAGGAAAGTTTTTGATACTATTGCACATAAAAGATTGTGTACAAACTGGAGCATTGTGGCATTAAGGGCAAGTTAATGCTATGGATAAAGAGATGGTTAAGTGGAAGAAGACAGAGTGGTTATCAATGGGCCCTGCTCTTCATGGACTAATGTTATCGGTGGAGTTCCCCGGGGTTCTGTGGGTTCATTGTTGTTTTCAATATTTATCAGTGATATTGATGAAGGTAATGTCTAAGTTTGCAGATGATACAAAGGTTGACAGATTGCATCAGGGTGAGCTACTGCAACAAGATTTGGGAAAATCGGGTCATTGGGCTGAGAAATTGCAGTTGAAGTTTAACATTGACAAATCTCGGGGTAGTGGAGAATGAAAAAAGACATAAAGGTAATTGTGCTGTCAGATATGAAATTCCCTAAGCAGTGCAGACATGCTGCCACGACAGCTCATGGGGTTTTGTGAGTGATATACAGAAACTTTGCTAGCATGGATAAGGAGGTGATTATCCCTTTGTACAAAGCCATGGTTAGGCTGCATCTTGAGTACTGTATACAATTCTGGAGGCCTCACTCTAGGGATGTAGATCTGCTCAGTGGGTGCAGAGAAGGCAACTAGATTGGTGAAGGGAGCAAAGGGGTGCTATTACCTAGGAAGGCTTCTGCAGGGAGATCTGATTGAGTGTTTAAATCTTGAATGGATTGAGTAAGCTGAATGTTAATGGTATTCTTCCACTTGCTGAGACTATACATAGGAGACATAAATTCAAGTTCAGGAAGGATGGTTGCCAGATGTGCAGAATTTTGCTTTCATCCAGCCAGATCTGTGCTGAAGGTGAGTCGAACAAGGCTCTTGCCTCAGGTTAGAAGCTGAAAGGGGTGCCAAAAGAAAGATTAAATAATTGCCAATGTTTTTGATTTTATGTTTTTATTATTCCAATCCATTTATCACCTTGCTTTTGCAAGACCAAAATCTTAATTATTCATGAATGTGAACTGTTAGAATCGTTTCCCAACCTGGAAGTGACATTAAGAATATATTTAACGATTCCAGTCACAGTTTCATCATGTGAAAGAGGTTTCAGTGAGCTGAAATCGATTAAAAACTATTTACGGTCAACATTAAGCTAAGAAAAATTATCTGATAAGGTCATTTTATCAATTGAGAGGACCATATGTAATCAAATAAATTTCGAGAAAATTATTGATGACTTTTCATCACTCAAAGCTGGCAAAATAAAATTGTAATCTGTATATATAAAAGCCATGTGTCTGTCTATAATATGTTATTGTTAATTTATTTAAAGAAATATTGTTTCTTTATTATTAAAATTATTATAATTTGTGATATTTTTGACAAAATATTTGTTTCAAGTATTATAATAATATTGTTATTATTTTTGAAATGAGTGATGCGTAAATAAATCTGTTATATATTTATAATAAATACTGCTTGTGAGAATAAAAATCACTTTAAACAGTTTTTATTTTATTTTTTTGTCATCCTTTTATTTTTATTAAAATGTGTACCAGAAATGTATTTTAAATAAGTCATATTTTTTTAATAAATTTCTTTTCTTTTTTTTAATATTTTAGGGGAGGGCACAATTTTTTATTCTTGTTTCAGATACTAAAATGGCCAAGCATGGCTCTGCATCCAGCGAGTGGGTGATTGTTGGAAAAGGCTTCCATCTCTTGTGGAAATGGGGTTGAATGAATTCAAGGGAGAACTAGACAAATTCTTGGAGGGTACGGATGGGTGAACTTTTTTTTTTGGCTGATGCTAGTAGTAATTTTGTTAGTAGTAATTTTGGCTGATGCTAGTAGTAATGGCAAACTTATAAGTTTGCCATTACTACTACTAATACTACTATAACTGACAGATGCAGTTATGGGGAAACAAGCTACTAAACACACTCATTGTTTTCAGAGCAGAAGTTATATATCTCTCTCTCTCTCTCTCTCCTCAATAGTAATGCCACAACCTGGCATTACTATTATTATTGCATGAAAAGCATTTTGGATAGTATCTTTAAGTTCTTTCATTGAATGTAATGTCTCTGCGATTCTGTTTGATAATCCTCATAAAGCTTGCAATGCATTGTTTTACATCAAAACAAATAAAGATTTCCACTTTTTGTGTTACAGTAAATTTCACTCTTCAGAGGAAATTGCTGTTCCTTCAGTAGGAATGTGTTAAGAATATGTTTCTGCTGGTTAACATTCACTTAATTTATTCATAAACTAATATGCTTTCAAGCCAAATTCTTTTCTTTTTTTTTTTTTTAATGATCTTTTGTCAAGATGGGAACTAAGGATTGCCATTACAGTTTCTAATGCGATTTCTCTGGTAAGCATTCCACAAAATATATTTATGCGTGCACACTCGGCTACATACTAATTTTTAATCCTCCTTTATAGAATTGGTTTCAAATAGTTGCTTCTCCCAGTAATGTTGTCTGTAGTTGTGCATTTTTATTGCTGGTAATGCAGTCAGGTCAGTCTGGTGGATATCTGTGTAAATATTTTGTTAATATTTAGTCTTTCATGAGTCCATGTGCTTATTACTGCATACTATATCCATTTTCCAATATAGTATGCAGGGATTAGTCACCATTGTTTAAATAACTATAACACCTTTAATAAAAAAAAATTGCATTACAGATATGAAAGTGCTACATCCGTATTACAAAAATTACAATTGTTAGAACACCACAACATTTTAGAGGGCAGTGGGACTTTTTTGTGTACCCTGTAGTCAAAAGCTTTTGAAAAATACCTGCACAGTGAGAGTACATTCTATTCATTAATATTATAAAAGATAATGTTGCTACTTTAAGGATCATTTTGATCCCATTTAATAGGGGTTACTTGCATATTTAGCCTATAAATGCTCATGCCAGTGTTTTTGTGACGTTACATGGGAACTCAGTTATACAGGGTAAAAAGTTACCTCATTTATAACATTAAAAAATCAGCAAGAAATAATTCAGAATTGTTCACTTTTGGATGCCACAGTTATTTTCAATCTTTTATGAATACAACTGTGAAAATACTTGGATTTTACTTGGATTGTGTGTATTATACTTGGATTTTAGGAAAGCTTTTGATACTGTTGCATAAAGACTACTGTATACATTGGAGCATTGTGGCATTAAGGGCAAGTTGCTCTTATGGATAAAGGGATGGTTGAGTGGGAGAAGACAGAGTGGTAATCAGTGGACACTGCTCTTCGTGGACTAATGTTATTAATGGAATCCCTGCGGTTCGGTGAGCCGACCGGGCTAGCCAGGTAGGTAAAGTGCCTGCCTGGCAACCCAAAGGTTGCGGGTTCGATTCCCGCCTTGGGCTTGGATCACAGTAAAATGCAAAAACTTTGGGAGGTGCATTATGGCCATAGAAGCTGATGTGCCAACAACTAACAAGGAAGGAAAAGGAAGGTGGTTGGGTGTTGGGCCCCTTGTTGTTTATCAGTGATACTGATGAAGGTATATCAGGGTTTGTGTCCAAGTTTGCAGATGATACAAAGGTTGGCAGGGTTGTTCATGACAGTACACTACTGCAACAGGATCTAGAAAAGTTGAGCGGATAGCTGAGAGGTGGCAACTCAAGTTTAGCATTGAACAAAGTACTGCATATGGGTAGTAGTAACCCAGGAGTAATGTACCAACTGTGTGGTACTACACTCAGGGTAGTGGAGAATGAAAAGGACCTGGGGATAATTGTGCAGTCAGTTATGAAGTTTTCTGAGAAATGCAGACAGCTTGCAAGAGTAGCTCATGGTGCCTTGTGAATGATAAAGAGGAATTTTGCTAGCAGGGATAAGGAGGTGATTGTCCCCCTTGTGTAAGGCAGTGGTCAGTCCACACCTTGAGTACTGCATACAGGTCTGGAGGGGCCTCATTTTAGGAATGATGTAGAGCTGTTGGAACAAGGACAGAGAAGGGCAACGAGATTGGTGAATGAAACAAAGGGTTGCTGCTAAAGGCTTAAGTTCTGCAAATTGCAGTGTCTGGAGACTAGGCACCTGTGAGGTGATCTAATTGAGGTGTATAAGGCCTTGAATGGTTTGAGCAAGCTCAATGCTGATGGGTTTCTTCCTGTTGCCCAGATTACTCACCTGAGTTGACATAAATTGAGCAATGACAATTGTAGAATAGATGTGCAGAAATTTGCCTTTAGCCAGCAGGTGGGTCATAGTTGGAATAAACTTCCATCTGTCGTAGTGGAGGTTGACAACTTAAGTTCAAGGCAGAACTAGATAAGCGATTTGGAGTGAATGGATTTGTGAAATGGGAAGGTTTTTTTTTTTTTTTTTTTTTTTGGCTGATGCTATATATCTTGCTTTCTTGCTTCCTATGCTAATGCTAAAACAAAATTCATTATTGTTATATTAAAAACATATTTTTAATTATATTTTTAAAAGTGAAACATCCACTGCAGTGTTTTAGACAATTTTCTTCACCTCTCCTCCCTTATCCAAATAGTATTATTCATTGAATATTATCTCCCTAATTATTATCTTCACTGACAGTGAGCAAAGTGTGAGTTTAAACATTCCTCTAATTCAACAATAGTGTGCCGACCAGACTCATCCAACCCAAAAATAGTGTAATGAATAGAGAGGCTGCCATAAAATGTAAAGAGCATGTGCTTCAACAACTGGACATGAGAGATGCCACAAATTTTAAATTCTTGTTTTTTGATATGTGTGTGTAATTGTTGAGAATAGGCTTAACTTGATCCTGTGTTTTTCCTGTTTTGTCTGATAATTAACAGAGATTTCTGGAATTTTCATTAGAGAAATCAAAGGAAAAGTGTTGGGTGTTTTAGATATATGAATCAAATAGACAAAGAACACAGAATCGCCAAAATCATATGGGGTTATGAAGACCCCATGCAACCAGCACATTGATAAAGAAATTGGCATAAATATATCTTACAAAGCACTGCAGTTTACTCCAGAGTGATTTTTACAGACTACCAATAAACAAATTATTCACCCTGAAATATGGTGTTAATCATTTTATTTATATACAAATATAATTGTTATCTAGTTTTATATTATAATATTTTAAATTTAATTATTTTTCCTCATCATCAATTTTAAATAGGCATAGATGAAATTGAAATGGCATCTGAGACCCCAATCATGTTTTCTAAAGAGGAAGTTGACAAATTGAATCCAGATGTTTTTGATTACGTTGCGGAACTGAAACCAAAAAAATATGAAGAGGGGTGGGCTGAGGAAAATTGGGAACAGGTGAGAAAATTTCAAAACTGGTTGCTGAAACATCCTGGTATAGTCAAATCTTATATTTGAAGTTGTCAGTATGTTTTTAATATGAAAATTTCATTTTAGTATTACATCAGGTCTCATGCATTATGATTCAACTATTTTTTATATGCCAAAACAACACATTTGGCAGTTAACACTCGTTTTATACCCTTTTTATTAGCATTCATAATACCAATGGCTGCTTATAGCCATGTTTAAGTTTGTGCAACCACTAGTTTTTTTTTTATAAGAAATCAAATGAAGTTGGTGTATAATTATGAAATTATTTTAATTACTCATTAGTCTACCATAATCTGATATGAGATAATATTATTTACTCATACACACAAGTATAATGCATCAGCATTGTGCATACAATAATATAATTTTGTGAGCTCACACTGTTAGAGTAGCTGATGCAGTCAGCCAGTAAGCTGAGCATGAAGACCAATGTTAAATGGCATTTCTGTGTGCATGGAAACTTATATCCAGTGGTATTCCCAAAGCATACAGTTTTGTTTGGTTTCAGAACATTCACAAATCAGTAGCTCAGTGAATGTTTAGTTAGACATTGCATTTTGTTGTGCCTTTGCATGAACAAGACAAATGCAAAAATATGGGATTTGGCAGCTTTATGAATATAGCTTTTTTATTTAAAAATATTAACCATAACATTACACATAAAAATCCTTCACTTACGTAAGGCTTTGCATCTTGCAGAAGTCAGAATCCCATACTAAATTGTGGGATTCTGATCATGGGATTCTGTATGGGATTCTGACTTGCAGAAGTCAGAATCCCATACACTTCTCTAGCTCACTAATATTGTGTTTTGGTGGTTTATACTCTTCTTTATAAATAAATTAAAGAAATATTAATTTATTTATTATGAATTTAAATCCATTGTTATATCAACATTGTATTTCACCAATTTTGTACGTGCATCACGTGTTCCATTATTCAAGTATTAAGTATTATTCTTAATAAAGTAAAAGTAAAGTGCAGCCTTTATCAACCCACTGCAGGATGGAAGCCTCCTCAACAATTCATGTTGAGGGAAATGAACCATAATCTGCCACGCTGGTCCAGTGCGGGTTGGCAGATCGACCGTATTCAGCAGTCAGGGGCTTGAACCCCGGTCTACTCAAAGAGCATGCGCTACTGCACTCCCCCTCCTGCCCACTCGGCTACGGAGGCCTTATTCTTAATTCTTAATACTAATTGTTGACACAGTGTTTAGTCATTTGCTGTTGTAGACGAACTGTTGCTTTTTTTTTTTTTTTCATATCTTTTAATTATGTTTACACTCAAGTAGAAATGTTCATCTGTGTTTTTACACAAGCCAACCTCCCCCTCCATTTATTTTGCTGAATTTTTGCTAGCTATGGTTGCCATTGGCAAATGGAAGATAAATATTTAAGAAAATTTCACTACATGAATCCAATGCACAAAGCCTACAAAGCCTATCATAGACTGAATGATGCAAACATGAAAAAAATACTTTGGAAGGGACACCACTTTTCACATGTGTCACCTGCAAACCTTACACACAACTTGAATTTTTTCTTTCTACTTCAGATCTTATGTAAAGTCAAGTTTATGTAAGTATAGTTAGTGATTTTGAAATTGGAATGTTCCAAAATCTAAAATACAAGTTGCAGCCAAAACTTTATACTATGAGTTGTCAGTGCATAATACCAACAGTAATGTACGACCATGGCATTTGAAAGAGGGATAAAATTTTAAAGTGATTTACTCATTAATCAAATAATTCATAAGTAAACATAAATTAATAAAAAATAAAGCATTTGTTTATAAATCATAATGATTAATTTATCAAAAATGCTAAATTAAATTGCAATTTAAGAGATATATATATATATATTATTTTATTTTATTTTTTTATGAAATCCCAAACATGAAAGGTATTAGAACTTATAGTTCTTAGTACAGTCAGTCCTCGTATAACACGTGTTTACACTACACAAATTCGATCATACACAATTTATAAACAGGGGAACGATATCTTATATAACACGAACCGAATTCGCTTATGCATGATTCGCCTTTGTGTTTACAAGAAATGGCAGTCGAATGCAGAATCACCCCAACCGAATGCAACACGATAGGAATGAAGAGAAGATTCTGAAAATGTATTTATGTTTTTTATATCAGTGAAGGGGAAACACATTTCACCATAATAATGTAAAAAAACCAAAACAATTCCAGCTATCGGTATAATCACAAATGCAATTAGATCGAGTTTACGACCAGTTTATAATAGATTCCACTAGCAGAAATGCAACTGGATATTTATTGTTTTATGGTAGTAACCTCCTAGAAATATGAGGTGTTAATAGTGTATCTCTGCCTTTACAGTGTTGTTTATTCAGTTGCTACACGCGCACAGCTTTGTTTATGTGTATCAGGCATGCCTCCTCGTTTTGTAATTGTGCTTTATTCCTTAAAAATGAGTAAAATATTTAAAAGGTGTGAAAAGGAAGCATCCTGGTGAAGACA
This sequence comes from Mastigoproctus giganteus, assembly GCF_048544385.1. NCBI lineage: Eukaryota > Metazoa > Arthropoda > Arachnida > Uropygi > Thelyphonidae > Mastigoproctus > Mastigoproctus giganteus. The sequence continues at coordinate 167,958,281 of NC_143576.1, forward strand.
CTGAAGAATCAGAGAGAAAAAGAAAAGCAATATCGATAAACAAAGGCGGATTGGGTCAAAAATTCTTATAGTGGCCTCATACTATGGTTTATGGCCAAAAGCACACTGGCCTCCGGCCCACCGGGGTTTCCCCAGTAAGGCTTATGGCCAGTCCGCCTCTGCAGATAGAGAAAAAATATGAAATTGTGAAATGCTTTGAGCGAAATGAAAGACTGTTTGATATTGCACGTGCTACAGACCTAAATGAGGCAACACCGAAAATTACAAAGAATGCAGAGAAAATAAAAACAACTTTCATAGCAGGAACAACTCAAAGTGTAATTAAAATCCATTAGATTAAGACACGAAGAATTGGAAGAGATGGAACGGCTGTCATCTGTTTAGATAGAAAATCAAAAAAAAAAACAAGTTTGCTTACGATAGAAGTAAAAGCATTAGCAGTATTTTATTACGTAATTTATTACGACTATTTATTGTGTTTGGTTACAAATGCGTGTTCAATCTTGGGTGGTCGGCACATAACCCTATTTTTCCCATAGGGCCTGTTGTTTATATTGCACGATTTTGCATTGCACAAGGGTTTCTAGGAACACAACTATCGTGCTATACGAGGACTGACTGTACCATGTGTGGGTTGAAGGTTGAAAAGACAGAATATGATACTTGTTGACATTAGGCTTGAATTTTTGTAGATTGTAATTTTCATGAAATACATGTGAAGGAAGGTTGTTCCAGAGAGCTGAAGTTGAAATAAATGAGAAAGAAAAAGAGTTAGATCTGTGAGTTGAAGTTGGACAGTAAATGGATGTTGACTGGTTGCAGCACATGTTCAGACTAGTTTGAAAGAGGGGGGATTACAGAGACCATTTCAGAAGAACAGTGCATGTGGAACAAGACAAGAGTGTGTAGGAACTTTGTAAGGGATAGGTCATTAATTAACCCGACTGCCGTCTTTTGAATGGAGTTTAGAAGCCCGAGAGAGGTTTTGCGAGCACCACCCTAGATGTGTTACCAGTATTCCATGGTGGGTTGGATTTGAGATTTTTGTACACAGTGAGTAGTTGTTTAGAAGGAAAGTAATGGCAAGAGCAAAACAGAAACCCATTTTTTTAGATGCAAAGGAAAAAATATTTGTGATGTGCTTATGCCAGGAGAGATTAGAAGTCGGGGTAATCCCTAATAGTGATATGTCATCTTGTCTAGAAATCTGAGTGTCATCAAAGATAAGCAAAGGAGCAGAAGAATTCTTTTTGTGAGATATAAGACAGAGCTGAGTTTTAGGAGGAATGAAATTAAGTAAGTTAACTTTGCCCCATTGGAGAATTACCTGGAGATCAGAATTTAAGGAAGTGATAGTGATATTCAAGAAGTTGAGGCCATTTGTGCAGGACAAGGTTCTCTAACTGGAAGGTGGAATGCATGTGCTATTTTTGGCAAGACTATGGATAGGATTTCCAGTCAGTGGAAGATAGTTGTTAATATACAAGAGGTAAAGAGTGGGAGAAAGAACTGAAACTTGAGAAACACCAGTAATAGTGGAGAAGTTGGAAAATAGAAAGCCATCTACCATCACACTGTAATGAGCAATCAGAGAGAAAACTAGAAACCCAATTGCAAAAAAACAGTCTGCAATCCATAAAGTGGAAGCTTTTTAAGAAGAGCTTTATGCCAAACATGATCAAAAGTCTTAGAAATTTCAAGAGCAACTGCTTGAGTTTCACCAAACTTTTCCATTGACTTTGTCCATGGAAGGATAACAGAATATCACCAGTAGATTGATGGAATCCATATTCCATTTAACATTCTTGTAATGCCAAACAACATGAGACTGAAAATGACCACAAGAGAATGGCTCCATTGGAGAAGAGACCATCACCAAGTTGTGATCTGAGGTGCCTAGAGGCCCATTCATCTTGGTTGTTTGTGAACAAAAGATCAAGATTTTTGATTTTTGATGTTGGGTTTGTGATTAGGATCGTCTGATGTTCTGGTAGGTAAATGAACAATCTGAATTAGATTATTAATAATCACAAAGCCTCAGCAACTTGACCATCAAGATGCTGAGGGCAGGTCTTGTCTGACCAATTTGATTGGATACTATGATGTAGTCACAAAAGAACTGGATGCAGGGAATAACTTTGATATTATATATTTGGATCTTAGAAAGGCTTTTGATACTGTTGCGCATGGAAGACTGCTGCACAAATTGGAGCAGTGTGGCATTGGAGGCAAATTGCTGCTATGGATAAAGGGATGGTTGAGTGGCAGAAGACAGAGAGTGGTAATCAATGGACACTGCTCAACATGGACTAATGTTATTAATGGAGTTCCTCAGGGTTCAGTGTTGGGTCCATTGTTGTTTTCTGTATTTATTAATGATATTGATGATGGTATATCAAGCTTAATGTCCAAGTTTGCAGACGATACAAAGGTTGGCAGGGTTGTTAAGGACACTACTGATGCTATGCTGCTGCAGCAGGATCTGGAAAGGTTGAGCAGATGGGCTGAGAGGTGGCAAATGAAGTTTAACATTGACAAATGTAAAGTACTACATATAGGAAACAGTAACCCCAGATCAACGTATCAACTCTGTGGTACTACGCTGACAGTGGTAGAGAATGAAAAGGAACTGGGGGGGTAATTGTGCAGGCAGATATGAAGTTCTCTGAGCAGTGCAGACGAGCTGCAAGAGTAGCTCATGGTGTCTTGTCAATGATATACAAGAATGTTTCTAGCAGGGATAGGGATGTGATTATTCCCTTGTATAAGGCATTGGTCTGGCCACACCTTGAGTACTGTATACAGGTCTGGAGGCCTCATTTCAAGAAGGATGTAGAGCTGCTGGAACGAGTACAGAGAAGGGCAACAAGATTAGTGAATGGAACAAAGAGTTGCTCTTACGAAGAAAGGCTTAAGTTTTGCAAATTACAGAGTCTGGAGACTAGGCATCGGCGAGGTGATCTGATAGAGGTGTATAAGGCTTTGAATGGCTTGAGCATGCTCAATGCCGATGGGATTCTTCCTCTTGCTCAGAATAATCACCTGAGAGGGCATAAATTCAAATTGAGGAAGGATGGATGTCGGATAGATGTGCGGAAATTTGCCTTTAGCCAGCGGGCAGTTGGTTTGTGGAATAGACTTCCATCACTTGTTGTTGAAGTTGATAGCCTAAACAAATTTAAGGCTCAGCTGGACAGGTATTTCGAATGAACGGAGGGGTGAAATGGGAGTAGTGATTGTGTTTTTTTTGTTTTTTTTTGGCTAATGCTGAATAAGCTCGCTTTCTTGCATCATATGCCTCTACTAATGCTAATCACGTGACTAGAAAATTGAAGCCAGTTGTGAACATTAAAATTGCTAAGGAAATTTTCCTTAGCAATTTTCCTAGGAAAGTTGGACGAGAGAAAGGAAGTCAAGAGTTTGAAATGAATAGTGGAATTAGGAGAATGATAGAGGCAGCAAATGAATTTGACCAAATGGAGTAGAGAGATTTTAAGCCACTGAAGATCAAAAAAAGAAGATACAAAACTGCCAAGTCTCTGACAGGTGATATCATTCGCTTCAAAAGTGGTACCCAAGTACCACTTTTGAAGCGAATGGCATCGTACAGCAAATAATTTGGATAGCTGGGATGATCAGTGGTTGAAGCAACCAATAATTAAGATTCTGTCAGAAAAAGTAAGAGTGCTTTGCAGACTGCAGGTGGAAATGGACATTGAGATTGGAACTGAGACACATATATTTGTGAAATGAATGAAGTGTTTGGAGATTTAGATTTTTTCACAGTTAATTTTGTTCTGTTAGTTTAGTTTGACTATTCATGACGTGTTCAGTAGTAAGAAATGGTGGGAGGGACACGTGCTGCATGAGGTAATTTCATTACCTCATACGGCATGTCCCTCGGCAAGAATATGCCCAGATCCTTGACTTAACATGGCCTTGACAATGTCCCCCACATACACATTACTTGGACTCCCTCCAGACAATGTGGCAGAGTAGAGGCAGGAAGATTATACACTAGCTGATCTGGATGCTTCCTAGAAGGTTACTAATATATTCAATCTAGTGGTCATCATGGAAATGCCATTTTACGGCTATATCCTCAAAATATACGGAAGATTTAATCTCACTTTGATACCCCATAACCTCAAAAAGAACATCAATCATACTGAATGATGGAAGAGATAAAGTTGCAAGAGCTTTGCTGTGGAGACTAAACTTAGGTTTCACCACTTCAGTCTCCAGTAAGCACAGTGGTGGTTTGCACTTGGTGGTTGATGAGGGTCATCTACCACCTAGAATTGATTGGTAACACAGAGGGGGCAGCATTCCTCTATGTGGTGTGGATGCCACACCATGATCCCCTATTCATGAGGTGAACACCCTGTTCACAATGGGGTGGTCACCTTCCGCTTAGTAGATGCAGCATTTTAGGATTGCACCTGGGGTTATACCCAGGATTACTAACAGTCCCACCATTGTGAAGGTGAAAACAGAGCAATTGGTTGTCACATAATAACGGACTTTACTGAAATTCAGTTCACTTGACTTACAAAAGTTACCCGAATATCAGTTCAGTTTGTCAGCTTCCAGGTAGCAAGCAAGTCCTAGCTTGTTATACCTGAGAGATTGTCTGTGACAAACCTCAAAGACCAAATTTAATCATAGTGAATAACAAAATTGAAAATATTTTCTGCCCTTTAAAGAGAAATTGGTGAGTCTAGTAAATCTGAATGTGCTGAACTGAAGTCTGAGGTTTGAAAATTTTTCTCTCTCATTTTCAAAGGAAACAAAATGAAAATGTTAATCACTGATAGCATTCAGATCTTGATGGGGGGGTGGGGTGGGTGTGTGTGTGTGTGTGTGTGTGTGTGTGTGTGTGTGTGTGTGTGTGTGTGTGTGTGTGTGTGTGTGTGTGTGTGTGTGTGTGTGTGAATCGTGTATGTAAGAAATGTCTCTTAAAAATGCATCCAGCATTTTTTTTTTTTTTAATTATCACATTTTCCTGCTTTTTCATTTTTTTTTTTTTTTTTGCATAGATAATTAGCACTGACAATTTTGAAAGAGTTCCCTGCTGTATTATCAGTTGAATTCATATGGCCTCAAACAAACCAAAATTACCTTATTTGATTTTTACTTCTTATTTTGTGGAATTTATTTTCTAATTCCTAGCTAAAACTGATATAATATGGAGAGGAGGCAAAACAACTTTTCTCTATTTATGAAAAGCTAATGCAACCTTTTTCTGCCATGAAACTTGCTTTGTCTAACAAGTTGTTCTTGGACCACATAATACTTGTCTTTTGTTTGATTTTCTCACTCACATAAAAAGCAGCAATATTTAAAGTAGCCCTCAAGATGTTCAATCACTTTCAATACAATTTCAGTCATTACAATTATTTCACATATATTTATCATAGTTGATGCTTTTTAAAAGCACCTGCACATTTTCATAGCTTTCTTTCAGATGAATGGTTTTTGATTCTGGTTTCCAGCCTTAAATTTTTAAATCTGAAGTATAGAACATTCAGATTTAAAAATTTAAAAGAATGCTAAATGATTAAAAAAAAAATGTAAAAGACATTCATATTGTGTCATTTATGGCCCTATAAGCAGCTCTAAGCATTACATGTCTCATGAATTTAAAAGTACAGTAGACTTTCAGAATAATGGTACCTTGGATTCGTGATGCTGTTATTTCGATTTTTCCGTTATCTAGAAAGTTTTATTTTTAATATATTTAATGCAGAAATAATGAGGCTAAATAAGAAATAGTGAGGCTAAATAAGAAATAGTGAAGCTAAATAAGAAATAGAGAGATTAAGAATGCAATTTTATTAACTGCACATAAAAAACATAAATATGTTGATGATCCGATGTTGTATTCTGCATTAATGCACTCATTAATACACTCCTACTTACGCCAGTTCTATTATTATATCAAGTTTGTCACTAAGCTTTAATGTTCTTAATTATTCTTCTTTTCTTCTCTATATGAGGTTTATTAATTTTTGGAGCCATAGTGAGTGGTTTTTAATTTAAAATAAATGTAAAACCGCAGTATAATCCATGATATCAGTACATAATTCACTTTCAAAACGGCAGATTGAACAAATAAAGTAATCACATGACTTGCCGTTTTCTTTTTTTTAGGCACTGCAAGACAGCTGCACTGTATGTAAACATCCAATCTCAATGTGCCGTTATTTCGACAGTACTGTAGTATGTAAAAATGTATAGTTATACATTGACTTTTGAAAATATCCATTGTTAGTAATATTCACTTTTTCTGTATTTTCTTATGATGTTTTATGTACCATGCCTTCCTTGGTATTTAACCATTTGCAGTCCAGCATTATTTTCATTGTCTTCCCCATGCAATTGAGCTCTATCAATAAAAAAAAAACGACTAGCTGAAATGTGATGGCCAAAAATTATTTATTTTTGGCTTTACGTGAGCTTATATAAAACAGCATAAGAAAACAGTTTAAAAGCTCTATTGCAATTTTTTTACTGGAAGAAAATATTCACAAAATCTTCCTTCAGGATAACTGACAATTTTTTTTACTTTAGATCCCCCCCTCCACACTTTGAATTCCTTTCTTTGTCCTTTTGTGGGCGGGCAGAGGTGCAACATCCAAAATGCACTGCAGATATCTGCAGAAATCTCTTTCTGCTAAATATATTCTTGAAAAATTTAATTCTCTGTCTGTCCATTCTTCAGACCAATATTTCTTTATATTAGTTTTTTCATTTAGTCCCATGTCGATAACTCCAAAAAACTCCATTAGTTCATTATCGTGAAACCTAAACTCAGTCATGCCATATGTAACATTCGGAAACTATCTTATTTGTGTTCCCCACCCCCAATTTCTTTAGAATGGTCTACCAGTTTCTTAATTTTGCTATCAGAAAGACCTTTACTAGATCTTGACAGCATGTCTAGACACTTCACTCTAACATAGAGTAAGTTACTTAGTGGCTTCTACACTGAAAAAACAATACCACCTTCCATTAACAATTGAATATAAACATCACCAACCATCCATTTAATTTTTCAGATTCAGTGGGAAAACAAATTTACCTTGCTCTTCAAACTCTCGTAGCCCATCAGAACGCTGAGTATTTCTTCATGGTGCCTAATTTCTATCACACTCTCTGTACCTAGCACACACACACAAGGGAATCCTCCATGACTAGATCATGTCCTGTTCCAGAAAGGTCTACAAACATTTCCCAAGTTGCAATTTTTTTTTAGGCTGTAGTGCATAGGAGAATCACTCCTTTTGGTCTCCCTCGAGCCACAGCACTCCTGCTACTTTGTTGCTTTGCTGCTCTAGTCTGGAGTATGATTCCATTTAAAAATTTAATTGATTAATAATGAAAATTAATAAGATTAATAAATTTAATTGATTCATTTATAAAACCCTTGTTGCCTCCATATACTACACTAAGTTAACAGATTCCTAAGTGCAGTGCTACGTGTTATGCTATCTAGAATTTCTTTATGCCATAATGTATAACTTGAATTGCTATATTAAATTAATTATATCCTTGCTAAAAAGTAAACATTCTTTAGGTAAACACAAAAAGATATATGCTCAACAGGTGATTAGAACCTTCGAGCTACTTATTTATCACAATTAAAACCCTACTGTTCCCTCTGCACTACTGGTACAGTTACGATATTCATGCCAAAACACTGATACAATAGCAGTATGAATAGTGAGTCGTAACTTACAAAGTCACTAGCTAAATTTAAAAATAAACTAATGAACATGACTAAGACTATTTAAACTATTTGTAAAAACGCAATTCAATTTGTTTCAATATTTATAAAACAGAATTCAATATATTTCTCATTACCCTGATAACAGTGCACCAAGAATGTCTGCTTCTTGTGGAACCTGTGTATTCTGGGTTATTTGAGTGCTGCAGTGTTGTCAGCTGCAGAAGTGTGTGCTCTAGTATTGAGTGGGTAGGTGAGTGGTTGATGGGTCCCTCATTTTTATTCCTTTGATGGGGAAACAATCCTATTCCTCTAGATTTCTTAATTCACACATCTGAATGCAAAATTTTTACTGTAATCTTCTCACACTCTTTACACCAAAAACACAAAGGCATCACATTTAGCTGTATCATTTCATGCTGAAAAAGGCTTCAGAAACATGCAACAAATAGAGCATATTACAAAGTCATAATCCTTAGCAGACCCACCCATGGCAGTTTTCCGAGCCAGAGGAGGTACACTACATTGAGCTTTTTTTTTCTTTGCTGGTCTAGTCTGAGGCATAATTTTAACTTAAATTAAAAATACCATGCTGAAACAAGAGTATGCAACAGTAGTAAATAACACACCACGAAATTACATTATATACAGGGTGTCTCAAAAATATTGGTACAAACGTTTAGAGGAGGTAGGTAACATCTAAAGAAATGTGAATCGCATAGGAATCCATAACCGGAAACGTCACGGGAAAGTAGTAGCAGAGGCACAAGAAGCAGAAATGACACAAGACAGTAATTAGTGGCAAACATTTATTTGACATAATATTAACAATGGAGTACGAGATGGATTCATTTCATGATGTTACAACAGATGCTCGAAGGTTCCACCATGAGATGCGATGCATGCGTGACACCGACGCAGCATGGATTGGCGGACACGGTCGAACACACCTACAGTTTCTTTGACAGTAGCAGCAGTGCAGACAAGTCTCACCACGAGATCCATTTCCATCTCCACAGAGGATTCATACACGATAGATTTGAGGGGTGCCCCACAGAAAAATCAAAGCTCGATAAATCTGGTGAGTGTGGGGGCCAGGCAACGGGTCCACCACAGCCAATCCATTGATGCTCAAAACGCCTGTTCAAATGGTCACGAACACACCTTCCATAATGGGCAGGCACCCCGACATGTTGAAACCAAATGTTGCGTCTCGCATTTGCTGGAACATCATCAAGTAACCCTGGTAGAACTTGTTCAAGAAAGATCCGATATTTAGCAGAGTTCATGCGGGATGGTAACAGGAATGGGCCGACTAAGCAGTCATCGACCATACCTGCCCACACATTTATTGTGAAGCGATGTTGTGCCGCATGGGGGCATACACTGTGTGGGTTGTCGTGAGCCCACACACGAGCATTGTGATGATCGAATAAGCCTTCCCAAGTGAAATAAGCCTCATCCATGAACAAAACATAGGCTGGAAAATTCAAGTCTTGAGCACTTTCTTGGAGAAACCACTGCGCAAAAGCCACACATGCAGGATGATCTTGGGGGAGCAGTAACTGAACCCTTTGGAGATGAAAGGGGTGTAAGGAATCGTCGTGCCAGACACGCTGTACACTGCAACGAGACACTTCTAAGGCAGAGGCAACGGCACGTGTGCTGGTAGTAGGATTATTCTGGACAGCATTCAACACACTTTCTTCCATGGTGGGAATTTGCGTCGAACGTGGTCTGCCCGCACTACTCCTCTAAATGACCCATAATTGCACAAATTTTGATGCACACGCATAAACAAATAGTGGTCTGGTACATGTCTGTCTGGAAAGCGTTCTCTATAAAATCGTTGAGTGGCTCATCCATTGCCCTTTGCTAATCCATACACTAGGTGCATGTGTGCCAGCTCACAATTCGTATATCGATGCATGCTCTTCGTGCTGCGACTACTGCTTGAACGAGTAAACCAGAAAATTTCCCTCTCGCGAACTGATGAACAGCGCAGTCTACAGACTTACGGTGACGTTTCCGGTTATATGTTCCTATGCGATTCACATTCCTTTAGATGTTACCTACCTCCCCTAAACATTTGTACCAATATTTTTGAGACACCCTGTATATAAGTATAAATATTGTTCTCACTGGAGGAACGGAAATAATAATGAAATCCAGGTACAAGCAAGGTAGTAACTTTAATGGAACACAGGTACAAGTTAAGGCAAACTAAATGAATAGAAAAAATTAAAGTAAAGTAGTTGTCAAGTCTGAGGGATTCTTCATCAGCGTGAACATAAATGTTAGTATGAAACAAAGAATGCCTGGGCATGGTCTTGTAAGGCAAACAAAGCACGACAAGAGTGCAAGCAACAATCACTGGTTAGAACTAGATACTTGTAGCTGCGAATGTAGGGTGCACACATGGAGTGTGTGCCAACGTTTATCACATTGCAGAATAACTGCCTCCATGATTGGATGCATGCGTATGCCTCTGTTGCAGTTGAAAGTACTATGACAACCAGATATATGGAGTGATTCGAGCCATACTCATTGATGGTAATTGTGCGAGTGGTCAACGATTTCTATATCATGGTGTGGGTCAAGATCATGTTGAGAAGACTAATATTGCTCTGCAACTGCGGAGTGCTCGGAATTGGCAGATCGGATGGCTCTTTCATGTTCTGAGATCCAGTCTTGGAGCCTTGTGGCGGATTCCCCGACGTAGCAACTACTGCAGTCACGGCAAGCAATTCGATATACCGAGCTGCTGCGTAACGAGGAGGGAATGAGCATTTTTACCTGGAAGATGTAAATATTTTATCCGGTGAGCCCATAGAATCTTAGAGAGGCATTGTGAGACACCAGGTAACAAGGGATAAAGGTGGTTGAGATCATATCATCATTGTGGGAGACTCTGGGGTGTGTTGCAAGCTCACAGGCGTGTAGATCGCATTTGTCCAGGGCACAGGCAGAGTAGCCACAGTTAGATAGATCTGTTTTTACTTTCAAAACTTCACTGTGCCTGTCGTCCATGGAGCTGGAATGGGTCCAGGTGTGGATGAATAGGGCTCGCGTGGTACTGAGAAGCTGGTTATCCTACAATGTAATAGACATTGGCACGCACCCCATGTGTGCACCCTACATTCGCAGCTTCAAGCATCTAGTTCTAACCAGTTGCACTCATGTCACGCTTTGTTTGCCTTACATGACCACTCTCGGGCATTCTTTGTTTCATACTAACGTTTATGTTCAAGCTGGTGAAGAGTCCCTCAGACTCTAAAGCTACTTTACTTTATTTTATTTTATGATTTAATTAATTTTTTTATATTTGTTTAGTTTACCTTAACGTGTACCTGTGTTCCATTAAAGTTAGTACCTTGTTTGACCTTGATTTCGTTACTATTTCCGTTCCTCCGGTGAGAACAATATTTATACTTATACTTAAGAGGCCTGTTTAATTACATTATATGTTATGTTATATTATTATAAATTTATAGTTTTCATCTTAATAAAAACCTCTAATTAATTACACTACTACTAAAGCATTACATAAAAAAAAATATTAAATAGTGCTTATATCAGTCTTATATCGTTGCAACGAAAACTGAACATTGGCAGCAGAATTCCCTCTTACTTTCAACACTCATTTTTTGAGCAATTTCCAAAGCCAAGTAAGAAATAAGCATGCCATTGAAAAGAAGTGACTGATGATGCTTCTCTTCAACAGAATTTTGAAGTGTGTTAATGCATTAAACCTATGTATTGAACCAATGAAAGGAGGCATGGTGTTACATGTATCTTTTAAAATCAGATTTTAAAAAAAAAAAAAAAAAAAATCTGATGTTGTACAGCTAGGAACACAAAAAAAAAATGTGAATTATGTTATGACAAAATTCCTATCCACACTAAAGCAAGGTTCCTTTTGGGAACCAATTTTTTGAAACTGACTTGAATTTATTTGAACTAAATTGAAAATGAAGCTTAAGTTAAACTGCAAGTTCAGCTGTAGAATGATGTTAACTGCATTCCAAGTTACATAATTCTATAGTTGCATTTTCAGTCCAGCTACTGTTCACTGTATATCCTTTTTATTAATGGTTCCCAAAAGGAAGGAATTTTCCCTTAAAAGAAAAGGTTGAATTTCATGATTTAGAAAAGAAGTAAAAAACATTTTCCAGTTTGACCTTGTTATTCAAGTGTCAGCAGGTACTTTGATAACATCAATAAATCATCAGAGTTGATTATCTCATTGTATAAGCAATGTGACAATACTGCATACAAGTTTGGAAGTGTCATTTTAGTAAGGACACAGAGAAGAGCAACACGATTATTTGGGGCATAAAAGGATATTCTTAGCCAGAATGACTGTGGTTCTGTTAATTGCAGTCTCTGGAAACTAGAAATTTGTATGGTAATCTAATTGAAGTGTATAAGGCTTTCAAAAGGTTAAGTAAACTGAATGATGCCTGTTGGCTTTTTTTATTCTTTATCAACTGAAACATACAAGGGATCAGAAATTTAAATTGGAAAAGGATGGTTGCTGAATAGATGCATGGAAATTTTTTTTTTTAGCCAAAGTGGTCAGTTGTTGGAATAAACTTTCACTTTGTGGTGTGCGCCTCCGTAGCCAGGTGGGAAGGAGCAGCAGTGCATAGCACACGCTTCTTGATTAGACGGGTTCGAGCCCGTCACCACCAAATACGGAGAATGTGGAAAGGTCAGGGAATGACCACCGCATATCCCGGAGCAATATGGCCTTAGTTGCTAATGCTCCTAAAAACCAAATAACAAACAATAACTTTGTGGTGTGAAGGTCGGTGGGTTGAATAAATTTAAGGAAGTTTTTTGATAAATAATTGGATGGAATAGGAAAATTGCAAATTTTTTTTTTTTTTTTTTTTTTTGCTGGCACTGTATAAGCTTTGCTTGCCTTGCATCATGTTGCCAATATTATTAATACCAACTGGTCTTAGCTTCTTCAGCGGCGCCTCTGTAGCCAGGTGGGCAGGAGCAGCAGTGCATAGCACATGCTTCTTGATTACACCAGGGTTCGAGCCCGTGACCACCAAATACGGAGGATGCGGAAAGGTCAGGGAATGACCACCGCATATCCCTGGAGCAATATGGCCTTAGTTGCTAATGCTCCTAAAAACCAAATAATAACAACAACAACAGCTTCTTGAGCACTGAAGAAAATGGCAGAGTAAATTCCAGTCAGTAGTTTATCTTGGGTAATAAAATCATAATATCTGCCAAGCCTGTCCATCATTCTTCAATTTTAGTCCCCACTGTCCCCAACTTTTTTTTTTTTTTTTTTTCACAGACCAACAGTTTTCAAGTATTCATCCTTCTGACTTCTGGACACCACTGTTGCAAACTATCTTCATCACGAACATTATCATTATTTGTTTATAAAAGTCCTCTGAAGCAGTATAATAGGTTTTTCCACTTGTTCCTTACTTTTAGAGATCTGGATTTGAATCTTGAAGACTGGAAGAATTCTTCCATTGAGGCTGTAGTTAGGTGAACTCAAGGAGAGAGCATAGGTTCCCCCCTTCTCCCACAAGGTTGTCTGTTTTTTAGTTCAAATAACATGCAAATCAACCTGTAGACATAATACACAATTAAAAAATAATAATGTAGATACTAAACTAGAGCACTATAATCGAAGTAGTTGGTCTGCCAAATGCTCTAAGAAAGTCAGGGTAAATAAAAAATAATAAATAATACAGTTAGAATATCAGTAGTCATTTGTAATTGGGAAAGAGTGAGAAAGAGACATCACAGTTTGATTATCAGTGAACCATCAGTCATTACAGCTCAATTACTCTAGTTTATTTCCATATTTTGTATTGACATTGGTCATTAACATATATATATATATACCCCCCCCCCCCATGTACATATACAAAGTTAGCTGAATATAATCAGTGTTGTGCTTAATTTTAAGAATTGGTTGCTGTGAAGCAACCAATTCTTAAATTCCAGCATGAGCAGTGAATAAAAACCAAATTTTCTGTTAAACTTGGCAAATCATTTACCAAGATTCTTAGTATGATTACAGAAGCTTGTACTAATGAAACCATTTTGCAGATGCAAATGTGTGAATTTCATAGGTTGTTCTAAGAAGGATAATCCTCATTATGAGGATTATCCTTCAATATCATGAACAATATCATGGAATAATGAGATATTTATACCACCTGCACTGACATTCTTCGCTATCTTCATGATAGGTGGTGTTAGGGAAAAACAAAGAAGTGGGTTCTCTATCAGCGATACTGCATTGATCATTTCTAATCAACAAATATCCAGTGAAATGCAGGGTACCCTTCTACAGCTCCCTTACTTGCTGGATCTAGTCCCCAAAGCTTATCTCTTCATACAAATAAAAGAAGTAATGAAGGATCGGTGTTTCAACAACACAGCTCTGCTAGTCATAGCACTGTGTTGAAGCTGCCATTTCTACCTCTAACAGCTACATATTTCTACCAACAACTATATCACTGTTTTCGCTAGTGATATAGCTGTTGGTAGAAATATAAAGCTGTCAGAGGTGATTATTTTGAAAGGAATGTTGTATAGACCTTTTGTATCATTAACTGTAATGAATCTATTGAAAGTTCCATTTATTTTTGACTCTGCCATGTATAAATGGCAGAGTCAAAAATAAATATATACATCAATATATATATGTATATTTATGTATATATTTATATACAGGTGTATACATAAATAACATAGGTAAAATATTTATGTATTTTTATATTCAACATATATGGATAATGATTGCTTTAGCACCTTTCAATGTTGGCATTATTCATCTTCTGTTCTACTTTCTTTTCATTTACTTTTACTTCTTTCTCATACCAGGGGCTCACATCTGGTGAGCCCCTGGTATGAGAAAGAATCCAGAGTCCCCAGGGTCCAGAGATGGTTATCATTCTTTGCTTTCTTGGTGATTCCCTTCTACTTCTGACTCAGAGTCTCTCTCGCTCTCTCTCTCTCAAGGTAATGCAGGAATTTTTTTTTTGGCTGGTGCAGCATAAACCTCAGGCTTCCTTGTACCATATGGCTAATAATAATATATATCTGTGTATCACAAAAACAAAAAAATCCTGATAATCTAGAAATTATTTCATATTTCCTGCATTTTATCGAGTGCAATGCATACATATGAAATCAATGCTAATCAAATTCCATGATGTAAGTACAGCTACTGTAAATCACTTTATCAACTTCATTTTATTTACAATTGTCAGTTGTAGGTTTGATAATTATAGTGTAATGCTGAAGTTTCCTGAGCATCACTTAAACTTTAAGTTAAAAAAATAATAAATAATACAGTTAGAATATCAGTAGTCATTTGTAATTGAGAAAGAGACATCACAGAGTTTGATTATCAGTGAACCATCAGTCATTACAGCATGAGTTTGATTAATAATGGGAAACATCCTACTTCAGAAGCTATGGCAAATTTTCTGCAGGCATATTTATTTTAGTTTTTACAACTGCAATTTTTTTTATTAATTAATTTATTTATTTTTATCTTTCTTGTTTTAAATTTAAGCTTTAGAAGCTGATGTTAAGGAAAATTTCCTAAAGGAAATATGCTATAATAGTGGTGAGAACACGGTTGCCTTGCTGCTCAGAATTATGGTGTAAGCTGAAGATCTGTGCATTTTACTACCATTGAAGTTATTGAGCATTAGGTTTCAAAAATATAATTTAAAAAAAAAAATTCATCAAACCCTCATGGTGTCAGATGTATGAGGTTTAACATATATATATACAGTATTTCAAAAGTGAGTAAAAAAAAAATTCTATATTCTAGGGTCCAAAATAAGACATAAAAAAAAAATTTAAAAGAATGAAAGAAAGACAGAGAGAGAAGTCATATAAACATGTGCTCTGGTCCCATCACCAGATTTTCAAAAATGGCATGAAATTCTGAATGACAAAAAACAGTGTCAGAGAGAGTGAGAGTGAGGGAAAACATAATTAACATTAGCAAAATGATGCAGAAAAATACAATGCTTATGCAGGTGTGTCCAAATTATTTTTTATTTTTAGGAAATGGAAAAGCATCCTATATTCATGACTAAATCATTTGATAAGGAACTTCCTCCTTTGGTAGAGGCACTTCAACAGTTGAAATATGATCCAGAGGAAAACACTGCTATAGGTTAGACTTGAGAGAATATGCAATATGAGATTAATAAATATATGTTAATGATAAATTTTACAGAATTTATTCAGCTTTGTACTTATTGTTCAGTTCTTGTAGTGTATTTTTTGTAATTTAAATGCAACTAGTTTTGTTTTGTGTATTTTAATTTAAATGCAATTAGTTTTGTGTATTTTAATTTAAATATAACTAGTTTTGTTTTTTGTAATTTAAATATAACTATAAAGATATTTTTATAAGCTTTTTTAAATTTTGAAATTAATAGCTGAGAGTTCCTGTTGGACTTCAGAAGGCTAAAAGAAATACCATCTGTGATAGCAAATTGTTAAAAATTCTTTTATGTCTTGTAAAGGCAACAAGTTTTTATTACAAATGCAAAAGCTCAGTTTTCTCACTGGGCAGTGAGTCCAACAGACGACTGATCCACACGACACCACAGGAATGGACCAGAATCCTTGAGGATGACCCTGATTTCCTGACTGCGAAAATGCTCAGGCACACACCGGATTGACCTGCAGCTCTGCTGCCCACATGCCATATGGCGATCTGAATAGGGTGCCATAATCCTATTCATCTCCGGGGTTGCCTTCCCTATCGTCCCCATATTTCTGTCTTTCCCCCAGTGTTCAGTCCCCCGTTACTCTTTCTAGCCCGACACAATTAATCAAAATTAGTAGCAATGTCTAAACTTAAACTGTGTTCACATAATCCTTATTTGGCCTTTCTATTCCTAGCTTTTACCACTTTTTTTTTTTTTTTTGTTGGGCCCTAGCCACTGAAATATCAGGAAACTAGGTGGCAGGGGCTGCCAGAGTAAATATAAATCTACTGGGTACCTGGTCTGCCTCCTCAGGGCTAAGTGTGAAAAGGGTGGGCTCCAACAGGGGCCCACCCTTTCCACACTTAGTCCGTTTCCCACCAACAGCTAAATGGCCAGAAAAACAATGGTACACAACACTACACATACACAGCCCACACACTTTTAAACTGCTGGCCTTGACAGAGTACTGTCTTACACCTACAATGAAAGCAGCAATGTGGAGATGGGGGGGGAACCCTGGTGCTGTTAGACCCCAAATACACTTTACACCATCCAGTAAACTTGATTATCATCAATACCAGTAAATTTTGTATTGAAGATTGCCAAATATCTCTGCCCACAATTTCAGAATTCAGAAACTTCCAGACTTGAGGATGCTTCATGGAGTTGTTGATTTATTATTGTGGCACTGACACTGGCATGGAAGAGTATAAATTCAGAAGAGTGATACTTGCTCCAGTTCAGTTGTGCAGTACGTCAATCAAGGGATACTTATGTTTTATGAATAAATCCAAATGCGGTACCTTGCATTTATCAATGTTATATCTCAGTTGGCCCATCCAACTAGTTTGTCTGGATCCTGTTGAAGTGTTTTGTACTTATTATTATCATTAACCACTCTCCCTTTGTATCAAAGTAAACATGGATATTAAACTTGAAATAACTATATCAGTGATATTATCAATATGATTAACTGTATAACTATTAGACACAGTAAGGGTTCTGCACTAAACCTTGCAATAACATTGGTCTATGAAGAGCAGTGCCCATTTATAATTACACTCTGTCTCCTGTTATTTAACCATTTGTAGTAGTAAACTTTATCTTTATCTGTAGTAGTAAACCCGTAATGCCAATTTATACAACAGTCATTCAACTCTATATGGAACTTTATCATAAACTTTATGAAAATCTAAGTAAATGCTGTCAGAATGATTCTTTGTATCCTTGTCCTTTGTGACAACCTCATAGTAGGCATGATCTACCCCTTAATATATCCATGCAGTGATTTCCATATAGCCCCATTCCTATTCATATGGGGTTTGTATTATTTTGTTACCAGTGGACTCTTTTTTTTTTTTTTTTTTTCTAGCACAAAAGTGAACACTTCTGTGCTAGTCTCTAATTACTCACTTTACCTTTTGAGTCACTTTTGTAAGTTGACTTCTCTTGAGCTCATACTTGCTCCCATATTACTGCTAAAAATTATATTAAAAGAATCTCTTTGGTTCTTTTAATATAATTGGATAAATTCCATCAGCTCCGTGTACCTTGGTTACTTTTAGCTGCAACAATTTGTCTTTCAACTTCCTTTCAATTATAAAATCATATACCATACTATACCATAAACTCCTAGTCAGTATTAGGTAGACTTCCAGCACGCATGTCTCTAAAAAGTTTTTCACGTGATTGTAGATGCAGAATACTTATTCAGTTTATCGGCAACCTGTATGGGATCATCGATACCTTGCTATTTATATCAGTGCAGTTCATCCCTTTCCTTCTAGTGTGAAGCAAAAAATTCTTTGTTGCTCTTTACATTCTTAGCCAAGGACTTCTCCTCTGCTTTAGTATGCCTAACACACCCTCCCCTTCCCAAGTAAGCTGGTTACAGACTAATTATACTTATGAATGCTGTAGGATTCTGTGTATCCTGACAATTTTTAGTCGTCTCATGCATTTTTCTTCTCTGCTATTAAGTTGATGTGATGTGTGTGTGTCACACGAACTGATAAGCATAGTAGCATACGATATGTATACAAAGCTGCCAACTTTACAAATTTATGATGGAGATTGTCTTTTTCGATCCCTTCTGCAACAAACCATCTTAACATAATTTTTCTGTCTTTTTTTAACAAAATAATATTAAAACCATGGATTTGCCATTAAATTTGGAATTTTGAAAAAATTCTGCGAGTATCTGCTTAATTTCATTCTTTATCTCTAGATAGTGAACTGGCCACTAGGTATGCCAGTCTACATTAAATATACACTGAATGATCACTGAATTATGACCACCCCTATGAAAACTGAATGCAACTCGTTGACCACGTGAGGTACAAGATTGTGCAGTTAGTCAACATACGTAGCATAGAGTGGTTCCAAGGTGTCAGTGGTTCATAGGTAGTAAAATTTCGAGCATGATGGGTAAAAGGAAGGTTTAATCGGACTTTGATAAAGGACAGATTGTGGGAGCTCAATGAGCTGGTGCCTCGATTTTCCAAACGGCTGAACTGGTGGGGTGTTCGAGAGCTGCTGTTGTTAAAGTGTACCAGGACTGGTGTCAAAATGGTCAAACAACGACCCAATGACAAAACGGCAAAGTCAGCGAAAGGTTGATGTTAGAGGTGAGCGCCAGGTCCAACGACTCAAAGAGCATGCAAGTTGGACATTAGAAGACTGGAAGAAGATGTGCTGGTCGAATGAGCCATGTTATTTACTCCACACCATGGATGGTCGTGTACGAATTTGGCATCAACAACACAAGGCTCTTCATCCATCATGCACAGTATCAAAAGTGTAGGCCGGTGGAGGTGGTTGTATGGTGCGGGACATGTTTCACTGGCAGGAACTTGAATCCCTGGTGCATGTGGAACAACGTATCACTGGTCTCCGCTATCATCAACTGCCTGCTGACTGTGTACACCCCACTATATTTTTCACTTTTTTCCAAATGGCGATGGTGTCTTCCAAGATGACAATGCGCTGAGCCATCGGGCACTTGATGTGATGTGCAGGAATGGTTTGAGGAACATAGTTCTGACTTCCGGTATATCGATTGGCCTCCGAACTCCCCCGATATCGATCCCATAGAGCACTTGTAGGATACTATGGAAAGGCATATCAGTCATCTGGATACACCAATCACCTCCATACCTGCATTGCTGACTGCATTACACACAGCTTGGTTGGCTGTACCTCCTGAACGCTTCAGACACCTTGTTGATTCAATGTCACGTTAGATAGCTGCTGTACCGAGTGCAAAAGGACCTACGAAGTATTAGGTAGGTGGTCATAATTCAGTGATCACTCAGTGTGTGCGTGCGAAACAGTGTCATATAAGATTGTTTTATCCTGTGTTACATATGTTGACTGTATAGTTTGATGTATTAAAAATACATCAAACTATTTTTTCTGTATGTGATGTAAAGCTAAATTTCAGTTACCAGTGTCCTTTAGTAAGATGTCAAAGAAATGTGATATAATGTTTAAGAAGACACATGCAAGATTTTCCATGCATTATAAAATTTGGAAAAGGTAGTATGTTTACTGTATGTATAAAAAAAAAAAGAAGAAGAGAATAATTGGGGCAGTTTTTGTAGGAAGGGAGGATAGGTGAAGGGAAGGAAGTGGATGATAGAAAGACACAACCAGGAAATCAGAAGAAACGGGGAGATAGAGGAGCATCCTTGTAGGCAATCCATGGGGAACTGTTAAGAGCAGTGGAGTTGGTGGTAGGGCCTACAAAGCGAAGTTAGACATGGAAGGTTGGGGGAATGGGAAATGCCCTAGATTTTAAGTATTTTTGGTCAAGAGACCTCCCATACTGCTCTGCCAGCCAAAACCAGTGTTCGCATCCCATTCTAAGAAAAGGAAACAGCATGGCATCGACAGAGGTGGGGAGAGGGGTTTCTTGGTAGGTTATCTCCACTGCATTCAAGTATGGGGGGGGGAGTGCCCATAAAACAACAGAAAGCAACACATACACTCCAGTCAACCGATGAAATACCACCACTTTGCTTATTGGAGGCTTGAAGTGGTGAAACCCATGTTTAGTCTCTAGAGCAAAGTTTCCGGCATCCCTCTTCCCCCATACTTCTCCTTCAACCCATGCACGGTACTAAGTACTATAGGTTTTGATACCTTTTGTGTTTGGGGTTTCCATTAAAAAAAAAAAAAAAAAAAAAAAAAAGTCACCTGTCATACCTGCATATACCAAACACTCTTTTTTTCTTTTTCTTTTTTTTTTTTTCTTCTCTTGGATTGTGACCTACCTAAAATTAGGTAGGTCACAACTTTCGTCAGCTTGCACAAGACTGGATCACAGGTACTCATTTCGTCATCACACGGTTTGCATACACGACCAGCCATTCATACCACAATTACTCATCTTAACCTGGAGTTAAATTTTCATTATTAAAAATTTTTTTTTAATAAACACATTCAGAGTGCACACTGAAACAATTAATGTGGTCGTTCTCATTCACTCATCCAGTCATACAACATCAGCCACTCGTTAGAGCACTCTGAATATAGACATCACACACACACATTTTTTTTCTTTTCTTCCAAGTTAAATTCATAGTAAAAATGCATTTAAACAAGCAGTCCAAACAACAAAATGTGAAACTACGTGACTTACCTTTGGTGAATGTGAGGAGGAGTGGCATCCACAGTGATTGGCTGAAACAAGCCACATCCCACATGCTGCTTTCCTCTCCACTTGCGCATAACACTAAGCTTTTTACTGTTGTCCGATAAGGTCTATCGCAACATTTCCTCTTCTTCGGGCTGAAGTAAATCTATCTGCAGCATTTGACTGATACTCGACACTGAAGCAAGCTGTAATTATAGAAATTCTACAACTAGAAGCAGGATGTAATTATAGAAAATGGACGGCCAGTGATATCATCAACTGAACAAGCAGTAGAAATATCGTACAGTGTGTGAAAGGGAAAAAAACCACTAAATTATACCTAGACATTTCATACAATTCCTAATTTCATATTTTGCCACTATAAAATACATGTAAAACTGATGAATTAAAATTAAAGTCTGTTAAGAAAACCCACACTTCTTTTGCTTGAATCTGTCCCGAATTAGTGGCATAACCTTTTTCACTAGCCAAAAATGAAAATCTATTCATTTTCGAAAATATATAATGAATTAGTGGTGTAAATTAGTAACAAAATTAAACACATTAACTTAAAAACAATTCAGAAATAACCTACCAATCAAATTTAAGCATCTCCCGCACCTTGATAACACAAACAGCAAATCACGTAGTTTCAGGTTTAGTCATCAAAACACCGGCTTAACTGTATTCTAACCAAATTCATCCACAGTTTCCTACCATAAGACAATCAAAATCTGTTACTCTTCCACATACAGCAATTTAACATATACATTTCATTGACACAGACATATTTAAGAAGCATGCATACACCAGGCTCACATACAGATCCATGGCATACATACAAACATATGCACACACCAAATCCTCAACACACATTCACTCATTTATGCACACACAAACATTCAAACAAGCATAGAATCTGCCATTTAGTCTTCCACATAAGGACAAATGTAGAAGACTAAATGACAGATTTAGTTTTCTAGGTTCAATGGAAGTAAATTCCATCACAGAACAACTTCTTTCAATTGTAAATAGCACCCTTTATGTTGATAATTGTAGCATATTTTCTCATCATGCAATGTGAAGGTATTTGAAAGGTAACTGCAATAAGCCATTGATTGCCTTAACTCCTGGGCACTGGCTAAATGGGTTCAGTTTCTATCTGTAAAAGACCATTTGCATACAATTTTGTTGTAAACATAATTGTCATCCTCAACTTGTGGCTTGGACAAAATATTATTCCAGTAGTGTTAGACACAAAATCCTTGGAACTCATTTGATAAAAAGTTGATTGACTTTTCTCAAACATATCCGTAACCTCTGTACAAAGTGCACAACAGGCTTGAATATTCTCCTTGCTCTCTTCTCTACTTTTTGGGGTGCAGGCCAATGCACCTTACTATGCATTTACTGTGCACTTATGCAATCTAAACTAGATTACAGTTAACTTACGATGTTTATCTATACTGACATCGAATTACTGTCTATGTGAATGCAGTGTACCTATATACCTTCCAAGCGGTGGGTTTCTCCATTAGTGAGTGGGGCGACAGCATTGCATTCATGGTAAACAGGTATCCCATGAATTCTGTCCTGTCAGTGTAAATAAATTTGATGAATTTGAAGTTCTGATTAAGTCATCAAATGCAGACATTGTAGATATTGGAGATGTGGTGGCACCCAGACATACAGGATGCAAAATTTGAATAGAGGAAGTACAATGTCACAGAAAGGACAAGTTGGGAGGTGGGGATTATGCTCTTAGTTAAGATGCATATTAAGGGAAGGCAGTGCATCCAGTCGAAACTGATGACTAGCGCAGTGTTGAGTCAGTTTGGTGTGACATATGCACTGGGAAAATCAAAATGAGAGTAGGAGTGTATTATAAGCCTAATGACTGTGAATATATAACAAACAGCTACATAGCGATATAGAGTGGGATGGTATGGATAAAGAATGTCTTATAATGTGGGATTTTAACTTTCCAGATATTAACTGGAGCTTGTACGTTGGTCACTCACAAAATAGCAAGACTGGATTTATTGAATGACTGTTTTCTACAGCAGCGTGTTAGAGAGGCAACAAGAGAAAATAATACTCTCAATCTGATCGTCAGCAGCAATTCTTCATGTATTAAGAAATTGCAAGTAAAAGACCCACTGGATTAAAGTGATCGCACTACTGATGTGGGATTTACTTATTGACGTTGCTGTTGGGGTGGGGAAGCTTTTACTTCCATAAGGGTGAATGTAGTGGTCTTAGTTTTTAAATTCTATGCAATGAAAACAACTAATGGAAGGAATTCTGGAAGTAATTTTAGCTACTACTATGTATTCGGAATCCCCGAATCTCGGTATTTTAAGCCCTAATATGAACTGTGTATATTTATTTCCTTAATTGTTTCTATTTACTTATTTTTCATCTTCCACTCATGGTAGTAAAAGATGAAAAAGATCTCGTGGTAATTAAGCAGTGAGATATGAAGTTCTCTAAGCATTAGAGACAGGTTGCCAGGACAGCTCATGTGGTTTTATCAATGATATACAGGAATTTTGATAGCAGGTGTAAGGAGGTGATTGTTCCATTTTACAAAACAATATTTAGGCCTCATCTTGAGTACTGTATACGGCTTTGGAGGTATCATTTTAGAAAGGATGTAGCTCTCCTGGAATAGGTGCAGAGAAGGGCAGCGAGATTGATGAGTTATTGATGAATAAAAGGGTGGTATTATCAAGAAAGTGCTTCAGTTCTGCAAATTGCATCATTAGCATTAGTAGAGGCATACGATGCAAGAAAGCAAGCTTATGCAGCATCAGCCAAAAAAAAAAAAAACCTCCAGTTCACCCCTCCATTCATTCCAAATGCCTGTCCAGCTCAGCCTTAAATTTATTTAGGCTATCAACTTCCACATCAAAAGATGGAAGTCTGTTCCACCAATCAACTACTCGCTGGCTAAAGGCAAATTTCCATACATCTATACACCTACAACTGTCTTTCCTCAATTTGAATCTGTGACCCCTCGGATTCTTAATCTGAGCAAGAGGAAGAATCCCATCAGCATTCAGGTTGCTCAACCCATTCAATGCCTTATACACCTCAGTCAAGTCACCTCGCAGGTGCTTACGCTCCAGGCGCTGCAATTTGCAGAACTTAAGCTTTTCTTGGTAAGCGCACCCCTTTTTTTTCCCCCTCACCAATCTTGTTGCCCTTCTTTGTACTCATTCTAGAAACTCCACACCTGTACACAGTACTCTAGGTGGCGCCTCCGTAGCCAGGTGGGCAGGAGTGGCAGTGCGTAGCACATGCTTCTTGATTAGACTGGGGTTCGAGCCCGTGACCACCAGATGCAGAAAGGTCAGGGAATGACCACTGCATATCCCCGGAGCAATATGGCCTTAGTTGCTAATGCTCCTAAAAAACAAATAACAACAACAGTACTCTAGGTGTGGCCTGACCATTGCCTTGTATAAAGGGATAATCACCCCTCCCTGCTAGCAAATTCCTATATATCATTGACAAGACTCCATGACCTGCCCTGGCAGCCCCTCTGCATTGCTCAGCGAACTTCATATTTGACTGCACAATTAGCCCCAGGTCTTTTTCACTTTCCACTTCCGTGAGTGTAGTACCACAGAGTTGGTAGGTTTCTCTTGGGTTATTGCTACCCATATGCAGTACTTTGTATTTGTCAATGTTAAACTTCAGTTGCCACTTTTTAGCCCATTTGCCCAGCTTTTCTAGATCCTCTTGTAGCAGTGTGCTGTCATTAGTGTCATTAACAACCCTGCCAAACTTCGTATCGTCTGCAAACTTGGACATTAAGCCTGATATACCATCATCAATGTCATTTATAAATACAGAAAACAACAATGGACCCAACACTGAACCTTGAGGGACTCCACTAATAACATTAGTCCACAAAGAGCAGTGTCCATTGATCACCAATCTGTCTTCTCCCACTCAACCATCCCTTTATCCATAGCAGCAATTTGCCTCCAATGCCACAATGCTCCAATTTGTGCATCAGTCTTCCGTGTGCAACAGTATCAAAGGCTTTTCTAAGATCCAAATATATGATATCAAAGTTATTCTTTGCATCCAGTTCCTTTGTGACTACATCACAGTATCCAATCAAATTAATCAGAAAAGACTTTCCCTTAACAAACCCATGCGGTGTCCGAGCTATAACTGAAGTCTTGTCTAGATAATCCTGCAATGCTTCTTTAACCAGTGCCTCCATTAGTTTCCCTGGAACAGAAGTTAAACTAACAGGTCTGTAATTACCTTGTACCTACAGACTTGCATGCCTTGAGTACTGCATACAGGCCTGGAGAACTCATTTTAGGAAGAATGTAGATTTGCTTTTGTGTGTACAGAGAAGGGCAACAAGATTGGTGAGGGGAATGAAGGGATCCTCTTACCAAGAGAGGCTTAAGTTCTGCAAATTGCAGTGGCTGGAGACTAGGCACCTGCGCGGTGATCTGATTGAGGTGTATAAGGCCTTGAATGGGTTCAGCACGCTGAATTCTGATGGGATCGTTCCACTTGTTCAGATTACGAACCTAAGGGGGCATAAATTCAAATTAAGAAAAGGCAGGTGTAGAATAGATGTGCGGAAATTTGCCTTTAGCCAGCGGGTGGTTAATTGCTGGAACAAACTTCCATCTGTCGTTGTGGAAGTTGATAGGTTAAATAAATTTAAGGAGGAACTGGACAGGCATTTGGAGGGAATGGCGTGATTTTTTTTTTTTTTTTTTTTGGTGATGTACACCTGCTTTCTTGCATGACATGCCACTACTACTACCTGTGTCTCCCTTTGATCCTCCTTTGTGGATTGGTGTCACATTTGCACATCTCCAGTCCATGGGTACCTCCCCTGAGTCCAGGGAAGCTCTCATGATTGTGGCTGAGGGTTTGCTTACTTCCTTTGCTGCCTCCTTTAATATAACTGGATAGATTCCATCCACCCAGGTGTCTGATGAATTTAGAATAAATTGATGCCTGGAAAGCTCCAAGTCTTGATTGTTATTTTTCCACTTGTTCTCAAAACTCCTACTCTCCTATATTTAGTAGTAGTAGTATTGGCATGTGATGCAAGAAAGCAAGTGTATGAGCTTATGCAGCATCAGCCAAAAAAAATAAAATAAATAAAATCACACCATTCCCTCCAAATGCCTGTCCAGTTCCTCCTTAAATTTATTTAACCTATCAACTTCCACAACGACAGATGGAAGTTTGTTCCAGCAATTAACCACCCGCTGGCTAAAGGCAAATTTCCGCACATCTATTCTACACCTGCCTTTTCTTAATTTGAATTTATGCCCCCTTAGGTTCGTAATCTGAACAAGTGGAACGATCCCATCAGAATTCAGCGTGCTGAACCCATTCAAGGCCTTATACACCTCAATCAGATCACCGCGCAGGTGCCTAGTCTCCAGCCACTGCAATATGCAGAACTTAAGCCTCTCTTGGTAAGAGGATCCCTTCATTTCCCCTCACCAATCTTGTTGCCCTTCTCTGTACACGCTCAAGTAAATCTACATCCTTCCTAAAATCAGGCCTCCAGACCTGTACGCAGTACTCAAGGCGTGGCCTAACCATTGCCTTATACAGAGGTACAATCACCTCCTTCTCCCTGCTAGCAAAATTCCTATATATCATTGACAAAACCCCGTGACCTGCCCTGGCAGCCTGTCTGCATTGCTCAGAAAACTTCATATCTGACTGCACAATTACTCCCAGGTCTTTTTCATTTTCTACCACCTTAAGTGTAGTACCACACAGTTGGTACGTTTCTCTGGGGTTACTTCTACCCATATGCAGTACTTTGCATTTGTCAAGGTTAAACTTCAGTTGCCACTTCTTAGCCCATCTGCCCAGATTACCTAGATCCTGTTGCATTAACAACCCTGCCAACCTTTGTATCATCTGTAAACTTCGACATTAAGCCTGATATACCTTCATCAATATCATTGATAAATATACAAAACAACAGTGGACCTAACACCGAACCCTGTGGAACTCCACTAATAACATTAGTCCACGAAGAGCAGCACCCATTGATTACCACCCTCTGTCTTCTGCCACTTAACCATCCTTTTATCCATTGTAGCAACTTACCCTTAATACCATTCTGCTCCAATTTGTACAATAGTCTTCCATGTGCAACAGTGTCAAAAGCTTTCCTGAAATCCAAATATATGATATCAAAATTATTTTTTGCATCCAGTTCCTTTGTAACCACATCATAATATCCTATCAAATTTGTCAGGCAAGACTTTCCCTTAACAAACCCATGCTGTGTCTGAATTATTGCTGCAGTCTTGTCTAGATGATGCTTCAATTCATCTTTAACCAGTGACTCCATTATTTTATCCGGAACAGAAGTTAAACTAACTGGTCTGTAATTACTCGTGTTACCCTTCGATCCCCCTTTGTGAATTGGGGATACATTTGCACATCTCCAGTCTGTGGGAACCTCCCCTGAGTCCAAGGATGCTCTCATAATTATGGCTAAGGGTGTGCTCAGTTGCTTTGCCACCTCCATTAATATAACTGGATAGATCCCATCCACCCCAGGTGCTTTTCTTATATTTAACTTCAACAATTTCTCCTCCACTTTGCTTTCAGTTCCTGTTCCTGTTCTGCCTTGCCTTTTTTACACTTTTTATTGACTGGTGTTTTTCCTTCTGCTTGGGAATTAAATTTTCTCATATCCAGACATTTCCTGAAAAGAGTGACAAATCCCTCCCATCAAAATATCGCTCATTGCACTTCTACTCATTCTAAAGTAATGGAGAAATCTATTAACAGCCAACTCATAAAAAGTCTACGAAACCTTCCATCTGATCAATGATTACCAATATGGATTCTCTTGGCATGATCCATTGGTGATATACAAGCTTATTTTACCCATCTATGGACAAATTCATCGAAAAAGTTTGGTGAAACTCAAGCAATTGCTCTTGACATTTCCGAGGCTTTTGTTCATGTGTGGCATAAAGGTCTTCTAAATAAGCTTCCATGTTATGGATTGCTAACTGCTTTTTGTATTTGGGTTTCCAATTTTCTCTCTGACCACTCACTGCAGTTCATGATAGTGGCTTTCTATCTTCCAGCTGCTCCACTAATGCTAGTGTTCCCCAAGTTTCTGTTCTTTCTTCCACTGTTTTTGTTTTGTATATTATTTGATTTCTTCCACTAACTGTAAATCCTATCCACAGTTTTGCTAACATTAGCACATTGAATTCCACCTTCCACTTTTAGAAACCTTGCCCTACACAAACAGCTTCAGCATCTTGAATATCACTACCAATTCCTTTAATTCCGATCTTCAAGTAATTCTCCAATGGGACAAAGTTGATTTAGCTAATCTCATTCCTAAAATTCAGTTGTGTCTTATATCTCGTAAAAAAAGATTCTTCTTCTTCTCCCGTATGCTTATCTTTGATGACACTCAGATTTCTGGATGAGATCACATATCTCTGTTATGGATTACCCTGACTTCTAATCTATCTCGTCATCACAAATATTGCTTCCTCCGCATCTAAAAATCTGGATTTTCTTTTATTCTTGGCGTTACTTTTTACTTTTCTTCTAAAGAGTTACTCTGTACAAATCTCAAATCCGTCAGACTATGGAATATTGTACCCACATCTGGGGCAGTCTTTTCATAACCTCTCTCAGGCTTTTAGACTCCATTTAATGGAGGGCAGTTTGATTAATTAAGAACCAATCTCTTACAAAGTCTGTTCACTCTGTTTCACAGACATTCTATTTCTGTTGCATGCTTTTTCTATAAATACTTCCATGGGCACTGTTTTTCTGAATTGACTTCTATAATCTATTCTCTTTTTCAAACCAGTTCAAACACATGCTGCAACTAGTCAACATCCATTTACTGTCCAGCTTAAAACTCACAGCTCCAACTTTTCTTCTTCCTTATTTATCATTTCAACTTCCAGAATGTATACTGTCTGGAACAACCTCCATTCAGACGATTTCCTGAAAATAAGTCTCAGAAATTCAAGTCTAATGTCGACAAGTATCTTTTTTCATCTTTTGAATGTTCAATCCACACATGGTACTAAGTGCTATTGGTTCTATGCATTTCATGTTTGTGGTTTTCCTAAAAAAAATAAATATATAAAAGGAGGATCATGGAATTGCTGTAGGACAGGAGACAGGATTGTGATTAATGGGTACCCTTCAGATTGACTAGTGTTAGAAGTGGGATATGGCGCCTCCATAGCCAGGTGGGAAGGAGCAGCAGTGCTTAGCACATGCTTCTTGATTAGACCGGGGTTCGAGCCCGTCACCACCAAATACGGAGGATGCGGAAAGGTCAGGGAATGACCATCGCATATCCCCAGAGCAATATGGCCTTAGTTGCTAATGCTCCTAAAAACCAAATAACAAACAAACAAGTGGTGTATCTTGAGGATTGCTGTGACCTCCGTTGTTTCTGATTTCTTAAATGACATTGGAGAAGGGATACGGGACATGTCCTCAAAATTTGCAGTTGATATCAAAGTTGGAAAAGTGATTAATGACCAGTGCCAAGCAGTCCTACTTCAGGGAGACTTAGATAGGCTTTAGTCATGTTCGAGAGGCAACCAGAGAGGGTAATACTCTTGATCTGGTTATCAGCAGTGATCATTCATGTATTAAGAATTTGCAGATAAAGGAACCACTAGGTGGCAGTGATCACAGTGTACTGATGTGGGATTTACTTAAAGATAAAATTACCATCAGGGGTAAAGGAAAGGGTTTTTGCTTCCGTAAAGGTAAGTACAGTGGTCTCAGACAGTTTTTAAATTCTGTACAGTGGGATCAACTGACGATGTTACCAACAGTAAATTCTAAGTGGGAAGCATTCAAGGAATTAATCGTAGAAGCTACTAAAAGTTTCATACCTATTAAGAAATATTGTTCAAGGTTTAGGCCTAAATGGTTATAAAATGAACTAAGACTGGCGGCAAGTTGGACTTGTGGTGTCCTATCAATGATAATTAAATTGATAGAACACCATGGTGCCGCCTCCGTAGCCAGGTGGGCAGGAGCAGCAGTGCGTAGCACATGCTTCTTGTTTAGACAAGGGTTCGAGCCCATGACCACCAAATACGGAGGATGCGGAAAGGTCAGGGAATGACCACCGCATATCCCCAGAGCAATATGGCCTTAGTTGCTAATGCTCCTAAAAACCAAATAAACAAACAACACCATGGTTTAAATGATAAATCATTTAAACCGTGGTTAAATGATTTATTGAATTTTTTGTATAGATAGGGGTGGGCAATAATCCTACTGTATAAAGCATTATTAAATCCAAACTTGTAATATTACTTGGAATGTCCAAAGATTGGCAGTGAGATTGGCCAAAGGGCATCCCAGTGAGGGATGATGTTGAATACATTGGCTAAAGAGCTTGTTATGGTAGGTGGGGATTTGATTGAGGTTTATAAGACTGAGAGGGGATAGTAAGATGAGTTATGGTGAAACTTTTATAAAGAATGTTAGAGTTAGAGGATATAAAGTCATGTTATGGGAGAAGAGTTTTTTGACTGGATTGTCATATTTTTTTTTAAGTAACAAGATGTTTAATTATTAGAATAAGTTATTGCCCTGAGAACTTAAACTTTGCTTTTATTCTTATTTTTAATAAAGATTCATATTAATTAATAATATTTATTAATTAATATGAAGTAATATATGACCTTATATTCTATCTGTATGAAGTTATGTTGAAAATATTTTTCAAATTACAGTTTTGTTTATTTCATTTCAGAATTAGCTCAAACATATAAAGAAGATGGAAACGAAAACTTCAGACTGAAAAAATATAGGTGGGCTGTAGCATCATATACTGAAGGTCTGAAACAAAAGTGTGAAGACACAGAACTAAATGTTCAACTTTATAGCAACAGAGCTGCAGCTCATTTCTTTTTAGGTAGGCAATCTTAATTATTTCACTTTTAACTAAATTTCTAGGCATCATAAGATAACTTACCATTAT
Organism: Mastigoproctus giganteus; assembly: GCF_048544385.1. NCBI lineage: Eukaryota > Metazoa > Arthropoda > Arachnida > Uropygi > Thelyphonidae > Mastigoproctus > Mastigoproctus giganteus. Next base: position 167,989,387 of record NC_143576.1, read on the forward strand.
AAATAATTATTTAATCATTAGTTAGAGAGAAAAAGATCAAAATTTACACACATGGTAGTTATAATTAATGTGTCACTTTATCTTTTGCTGTAGGTGAGAGACAGTTAATGGTGGAAATTAAATTTTGAATGTATACTGTCTAATGCATGTAGAAATGGAAAGTAAAAAAAGTTCCAAAACTGCCACCAGGGGTTAGTGCTGTGTGTGTGTGTGTGTGTGTGTGTGTGCGTGTGCGTGTGCGTGCGCGCGCGCACTATAATGCAAATCTAGCCTCATCGTGATGCTGATGCTTCCAAGAGCATTTAAAAATGGGATGTGAATATAGTCAACAGGTCCCAAAATGATAGTCCAAAAGAAAGATCATGCTTTGTAGGTAAAGGTTTTTGACATGAAAATAGCTTTAGCAGCACCTACTATATTTTCCGATTGAAGCAAAACCAATTGCTAATGAAAATGTCAAATAGAAATTATGCAAATGACGTCACTTTCTAAATGACACTAATGCAGTGAAAACATCTTTTGGCACGCAAACTAAATTTGGTAGAGTAAGTAGCGGCATGAGCCCACTGCTTACTCTACAGAATCAACGTTAGTGATCGCATTAGGGTCATATAGGAAGTGGCAAGCTACCTGATTGTGTTAAAAAATGAGAATTTCCAGGAACTGAGGGATATCATCCCCCACCCCACACACGAGTATATATATTATATGTGAGCTGTCAGTTTCTCAAGAACAATGACACACATATAAAACAAAAGTCATTTATCATACAGATCTACTTACAATACATAACCGGTGTTCATTTACATCTAATCTATTCATTTTTCTCATTTAATCTGTTAATACATGCTATCGTTTCCATAAAATTTCTCTCAATTAATAATCTCAACTCTCTCTCTCTCTCTCTCTACACTTCAAACACTAAACTAATTCAAGCTTAATCGCTTCCTAATATTTCTCTTAATCACCAATATCAATCTCTTCACAACAGCAATCCATAAGTCACTAACTTAATAATAACAATTCTATGTAATCTCTCTTAATTTAGCAATATTAATTTTCTTTACAACTTCAACCAATAAACCAACTCAGTACTAAATATTTCCTTATTTTCCGTGTTCCTTCAACTTCAACCTTACTCTAAAATAATCTCCCATTTTATCTAAAATACCATTTCCAAAACAACACAGTTCAGAGGACTTACCTTCCTTTTCTTTCACGGTGGGATTCCTTTGTGCCAGTTCCTTCCATGGAGTGCAGTGATGTCTCTCTCTCTCTCTCTCTCTCCCTCTTCCTATCTCTCTCTCTCTCTCTTTTAGTTGAACTCTGCATCTCTGCTGTATAGCTCTTCCAGTACTGTCATATTTCGCGATTTCGAAAACAGTTCTCTGTTATTACTGAAGGAAATTACCACAGCAGTAATAGAAGCAGGGCACTATCTGACTGGCTTGTTATTCAACTTCTGGATTAACTTCTTGCACAGGAACATTCCCAGTGGAACCCTTCACTGCTGAACACTCCCAGAACTACCACTGCAACCCCTCCGAACAACAACCACAAACCCCTCTTTTGGTGCGAGCACCTTATTTATTTCCTTATCATTTATTTATTTTTGAATTGATTGCAAATTAGAATTGCCCCTTGTACTATTTCATACACAAGCTTATGTGAAACCCCCAGAGGAGTTTGCATGTATTTACGTATCTCCCCCTATCTAATTTAAACCTGACCCAATCACAGTGTTAGTCTTTAAACTCATCTTCTTCCTTTGGTGGGAAAAACAGAATATTTTTCCCACACAACAAAACACTTTCATCTTTTACCTCAAGATCATCTGTTCACAATACCTTTGATCTGCTCCGTACCAACACCCTTTCCCAAAATGCACTAAGTGTCGCATCCTCAAGTAGCGGTGTAATAGAGAGATTAAACTATTGTTCAGAAGATTTTAATTTTAACCCTTCTGCACCTGCCATACCATTGTTCACCATATTCCTTAATTGCACTACCAGGCCTACTGCCACTAATCGAAATATTTCCATAATGATGTTTTCGTTATTCCTTAAGTGCTTTACTTCCACACACGCTATACTTACTAAGAGGAATATATTTGTAAGATTTTGTCTTACAGTTTCATAACGTTTTCAGGTTTCCATTGCATTTGTATAACAATCCCTCATTTGCAAATTCAGGAGTATTAGTGATTTATTGTTGTCGATTTTATAACCTTTATGTGAATAAATCATGGATAATTATTTTTTAAATTAGTACCAAGAAACCAGTATTTTTGTATCAATACTGGAATTTGAATACTGGAAAAAAATGACCGGGATCCCAGTATTGGGGATCCTGGAATCTCGGTATTGTAAGCCTTCCTTATTAGAATACTAGATAGCCCTAACTAGATCTTTTCCTCACTGACAGTTAATGGCTTTCCACAAACCTTAGGTCAAAATTTGGTGACAGTCTTTTTTTTTTTGCAAGCCCCCCCCCCCAAAAAAAAAAACCATTCTGAACTTCCTGTCATTTGGTGTTGTGAAATGGAATGACCTGCATGATTTCTAATCCTGTTTTCTTTGTCTTGGCTACTGCTTTAAATGCTCTTATCCTAATGTTTGCTCAGATCACGTCAGTAAAATTATTCTTGTAGGGATGATATCCTTTGGTTCTCATCTGTCCTAAAATTTTGTCCTTTATCTAAACCTTGATTTTCCAATAAATGTACTAAAGCTGTTAAGGTAAGAACATAGCATATTGCAGTTGATTTGTATGTAATTCTCAGTGTTTATCTTCTCCATACATAAAAATTACAAGTTGTCAGAAAATTATTAATTGATCCAAACTTAATTTTCAACATGCTAAGAGTAGGAAACTTTTCTTCTTATCCAAGTGGTAGTCCACCAGAAGTGTGGACTACCACTTGGATAAGAAGCTATTGATTGCAACTTATCTGTCTGTCTTATATTTCCACCTCTGTTACATCCCGATGATTCTATTGCTTTCTCATCTAAAGATAATGGTGAGTATTAGGATCCTGTTTTTCCTCTAGCTCTTATGTCGGTGATCTTGGTAAATCTCTTAACACACATTTCCATTGAACAAAGAATATGTCTCTTATATCATAATGCAGTTATTGGGGATTCATTGTGTGGCTTCCTGAGGTGATAGGAAACCCTGATATTGCTTTCTGAAAAGAATACAGGTAGTTCTCGACTTTACGAGTTAATTCATTCCTAGCACGTGCTCTTAAAGCGAAAACTCGTAAAGTGGGAATTTATTTCCCATAGACATAAGGTTAAAAATAGGGGTTACGTTCTCAGCAATGAAATTAGTTAGCTAATTAGTTTGTTTAAACAATGATTGATTTATTGAAAGAAATGAAAACGTATCCTGTAAAATCAAGCAAATTATAATAATAGAGAAATTATTTAAGACTTACAAATGTTAAAGAATGTTTATTCTTCATCATCGACTAAATGCACACTCGTTGATCACTCATTATTGGCTCGGCACTCGTTGGTTTGTTGCACAAGGAGTCGTCTTCTTCAGAAATGCTTCAAGAGGTGTTTGTTTCCAAGATAATTTCACAATTTCATGCATAAACATTTTTAACGGCACAAACAAATTGCAACTAACATGATTTGCATGGAGTAACGAGTTTATGAAGCTTAAAAACAAAAGGAATGAAGAGAAGATTCTGATAATTTATTTATGTGTTTTATATGATTGAAGATTTCAGTAAAGGGAAAACACATTTCACCATAATAACGTAAAAAACCACACAATTCCAGCTATTGGTATTTTCGCAAATACAATAACATCGAGTTTACTACTGGTTTATAATTGCTTGCAGTAACAGAAAAGCCCAATAAACCGGAAAGTGAAAACTGTTTTTATTGTTTATGGTCATGACCTCCAGAAATGTGATTATGAAAAATATCATGAAGCCGTTTAAAATTGATTCTTATAACGGAACATATGATAATGATGAAAGTGTAGTGCATTTTAGTGATTTGAATTGGTAACTAATACAATTTTTAAACCATGCTCACGACCTTTTATATGGCCTTAAGGTCATGTCATGACCTTAAAAATTACATTTTAGAGAGATAAATAGCTTAGTTATACAGCAAAAATTTCAACTTCCGAGATCTTGAAACGAATTACCAAAAAACAATGTGTTATTGGGTTCACATTATGATATTTTAACGATATGATGGTGTCTCTGGAAATTATTAATATCGTAAAGAAGGATACACTTTATTGTATAGCTATGCACGTGGTTTGGAATGCAATATATATGAATGTTTAACATTCATTTTTTGCAATTAATGTTCATATTTTCGATTTTGTTGATACTTGATACTTGGGAAAAAAAACTCGTAAACCCGGGAACTCGTAAAGCGAGAACTGCCTGTATTTTAGTCATGGTATTTAAATGAAGAAATTGTCAGTGGAAAGTAAATTGCTAGGGATTTTCTGGACTGCTAGGAGTCATCATGAAACAAGTGAATATATGGACTGTGTTAGAATAACTAAGAGTAAGAACGGCTGCAATGTATACTTGCATTTACACTAATAGATATGGTGTCACACAGATATAAGGAATGCAGAATTGGAATTTGGGGAGTACAATGTGTTCAGAAAGGACAGACAGGATAGGTAGGGAGGAGGGGTTATGCTGTTAGTTAATAAAAAATTTAAATCTAAGGAAGTGTATCAAGTTGACATGGGTGGACAGTGCAATGTTGAGTAAGTCTGGTGTAACTTAAGCACTGGGAAAGCAAAATTGAGATTAGAAGTGTGTTATCGGCCTAATGACTGATGAGTATAATGAACAACTGTACAGAAGAAATAGAGTGAGCCAGTAAATCAGAATGTCTTGTAATGTGTGATTTTAACTTCCCAAATATAGACTGGAACTTGTGGGTTGGTCACAAGCACACTAGCATAAATTTTGTGGATTTATTGGATGACTGTTTTCTACAACAGCAGCATGTTAGAGAGGCAATCAGAGGGAGTAATATACTTGATCTGATTATCAGCAGTGATTATTCATGCATTTAGAAAAGGCTGATAAAAGAACCACTAGGCGGCAGTGATCACAGTGTATTGATGTGGGATTTACTTAAAGGTGTAACTACTGTCAAAGGTGAAGGGAAGAGTTTTTTGCTTTTGTAAAGTTGACTACAGCAGTCTCAGACAGTTTTTAAATTCTATACAGTGGGACAAACTGAATATGTTATTATTAACAAAGTCTAAATGGGAAGCATTCAAAGAATTAATCTTAGAAGCTACTAGGCTACCAACTGAGAAATACTCTTCAAGGTTTAGGCCTGAATAATTGTCAGATGAACTAATGAGACTTGTGAAAGAGAAGAAAAATGCATGGGATACATATAAATTATCATGTGACACAGGTGAGGTGGATATAAGCTAGTCTATAATCAAGTCACAAAGGAGTTTAGGCAAGCGAAGGTAGATAATGAGAAATCTTTGCCAAAGAATGCAAAGAAAAATCGCAAAGACTTCTTTACTTACGTAAACTCTAGAAGGAAGGGGATGAATCAGATTGGTCCACTTGATATTGATGGTCTGATTGTTGATTATCCTGCTGAGGTAGCTGACAAACTGAATGAGTATTCTGCATCTACAGTCATACATGAGGAAGTCTGTAGGGAATTGAAGGCCACAAGATTATCAAACTCTAGCAGGGAGCTAAATGATTTTGTAATAACTGAGACCAGAGTGGAGGAGAAATTGTTGAAGTTGAACGTAAGAAAGGCACCTGGGGTGGATGGGATCTGTACAGTTATATTAAGGGAAGTAGCAAAAGAAGTAAGCATAATTATGAAAGCTTCTTTGGACACATGGAAGGACACCATGGATTGGAGATGTGCAAACGTGTCCCCAATTCACAAAGGGGATCAAAGAGTGACATGAGTAATTACAGACCTGTTAGTTTAACTTCTGTTCCAAGGAAAATAATGTAGTCACTCGTTAAAGAAGCACTGCAGGATCCATCTAGACATAGTAATTGGACAAAGGAAAACTACTGTATAAATTGGAGCAGTATGGCATTAAGGACAATATGCTGCTATGGATAAAGGGATGTTGAGTGGGAGAAGACAGAGAATGGTAATCAATGGACACTGTTCTCCATGGACTAATGTTTTTAGTGGAGTCCACCAGGGTTTGGTGATGGGCCCAATATTGTTTTCTGTATTTATCAGTGATATTGATGAAGGTATATCAGGGTTAATGTCCAAGTTTGCATGTGATACGAAGGTTGGCAGGGTTGTTTATGACAGTATGCTACTGCATCAGGATCTTGAAAAGTTGAGCAGATGGGCTGAGAGGTAGCAACTGAAGTTTGACATTGACAAATGTGAAGTACTGCAAAATGGGTAGTAGTAATCCCAGAGTAATGTATCAACTGTGTGGTATTACACTCAGGTTAATGGAGAGGACCTGGGGGTAATTATGCAGTCAGATATGAAGTTTTCTGAACAGTGCAGACAGGCTGTAAGAGTAGCTCATGGTGTCTTGTCAATGATATACAAGGATTTTGCAAGCAGGGATGAGCTGATTGTCCCCTTGTATATGGCAGTGTTCAGGCCACACCTTGAGTACAGCATATATCGGGGCCGTCATTTTAGGAAGGATGTAGAGCTGCTGGATCAAGTACAGAGAAGGGCAACGAGATTGGTGAATGGAAAAGGCTTGCTGTTATCACGAAAGTCTTAGGTTCTGAAAATTGCGGAGGCTGGAGACTAGGCACATACGAGGAGATCTAATTGAGATGTATAAGGGATTGAATGGTTTGAGCAAGCTGAATGCTGATGGGATTCTTCCTCCTGCTCAGATTACTCATCTGAGTGGACATAAATTCAAATCGAGGAAAGACAATTGTAGAATAGATGTGTAGAAAATTGCCTTAAGCTAGAGGATGGTTGATAGTTGGAACAAACTTCCATGTGTCATAATGGAGGGCGTCGACTTAAATAAGCTCAAGGCAGAACTAGACAAGCATTTGGACTGAACGGATGGGTGAAATGGGAAGGTTTTTTTTATTATATACTGGTAGTTCCCACTTTACGAGTTCCTGGTTTACAAGTTCTTTTTTTCAAATATCAAGTATCCACAGAATTGAAAATATGAACATTAATTGCAATAAATAAATGCTAAACATAAATACGGTAATTCAAACCACTTGCGTAGCTATACAGTACATTACTATTGTGCATGCATTATTTGTACAGGCAGAGATAAGGTGGGAGGTCTAACTCTTAAAGAATTTTGGAAAAAATTCCATATTTTAGATTCATTTGAAATAGTAAAACGAGCCTGAGACAAAATCACAGAGAAGAACATTGTGTTTAGAATAAACTGTCGTCATTTTATTGATAACTTTGAAGGATTTCAAGAACCAGCAGAGATTGTACAAAATGAAATAGAAGTGGTCATTAACATTGCCACCCAATTGCAGCTTGAGGTTTCTACAACTAACGTCACTGATCTGCTTCAAACACACAATAGAGAGCTCACAAATCAAGACCTCCCTGGTATGGCAAAATGTGAAGAAGCTGAGGCAAAAGAAGTTTTAACAGATTAAACTCCTGTTTGTTCCTTTACTCTCAAGGAACTTGGCAAAGCTTTTCAGCACATAGAAAAACAATTGAGATTTTCAAGTCACAAGATTCAAATTTTGAGTGCGCTAGAAAAGTTGCTACAGATTTTAAAAAATGCTTGTGCATGGTGTTGTGAAATTACTAAAAAAAGTGAAGACTGTCTTGAAAACATACTATTCCTAAAGCATTTCCGAAGAAGAAAATGACTCCTTGTGCTTCCAGGAATGAGTGAAGAACCATCAACAAGTGTGTATCATTTAGTCGATGATGATGAAGAATAAACATTCTTTAACATTTGTATGACATAAATGATTTGTTTATTATTATAATTTGCTTGATTTTAAAGGCTGCGTTTTCCTTTTTTTGGATAAATAAATCATTGTTTAAGCATAAACTATTGTTTTGTTGACCTTTATTTAACATTACTATGGTCAAATTTCATTGTTGAGAACGCAACCCATGTGGCCGCCTCTGTAGCCAGGTGGGCAGAAGCAGCAGTGCGTAGCACACACTTCTTGATTAGACCGGGGTTCGAGCCCATGACCACCACATATCCCGGAGCAGTATGGCCTTAGTTGCTAATTCTTCTAAAAACCAAATAACAAACAAACAACAAGCAACCCATGTTTTCAACATTGCATCTGTGGGGAAAAAATTCCCGCTTTACGTTGCGCTAGGTGTGAATTAACTTCTAAAGTCGGGAACTACCTGTTTTTTTTATTATTTATTTATTTTATTTATTTATTTTTTCATTTTTATTTGGCTGATGCTATATAACAGGGATGGCCATCTTAATTTCTGATGTGATCTACTGTTTTTGTTCAAAATGTGCCGCAATCTACTATCTCAAGAAATTCATTGCACGTGGTTAAAAAAGTTAATCAACACACATCGAAAAATGTTGTTTATAAATTTTAAAATTAAATACAATTCAAAATTTTTATTTTAAATTCATGCGTATTTAAATTTTTAACTTATGTAAAGTTTTTGTCTTAATGTCATCTGTCAAGCATTCAAAATCGGGGATATACTGTGATAAAGCCAACCATAAAGAATCTTCTGTATGCAAGTCCGTAAGAGTAGAGCGATTCTTCGTCTTTGTTTGTTTCAGATACGAAAAGGCCGATTCATATAGATATGTGGGACCAAAACAGGAATTTAAAAGTTCACTGCATTTTTTTACATTTGAGTACTTTTCTTGGCAAACATATTTCCAGAAGTCTTTTTCTGATGATTTGGATTTTAGGAAGATATCGTTTTAAAATGTAATTTCATTTTCAAGTAATATTGTCTCCATGTGAAAAATCTCAGCAATTTTTTTCTGCAATTTACGTTAAATGGACATTAAGTCAACATTAAATGGATAAGAAATATATTGAACAATATATTTCTTATCCATTGTCTTCAATTGTTTTAAAATCACTGAATCTGGTTTCAAAATCATCCACAACTTTCTCAATTTCAGAAACATACTTCTCACTGTTAAATCCAAAAACAGGATATTTTTGCAAATGATCTTGCATATTTGCAAAATGATCGTTTTTTTTTTTTTTTCTTTGAGATCCTTAGCCATTGCCAAAAATTGATATTTATATGCAGAAATACTACGAATCATGTCACCCACATTTTTATTTTTTCCTTGTAATTTCAAATTCAGATCATTTAATTTACTGGTAAAATCTGCCAAAAATGCCAGATCACACAACTGATAATCATCTCCCCTTCGATCAACAAATTTTTAAATTTCATTCAGCAAATTTCGAAATCTCTGTAAAAACTTACTCCGACTCAGCCACCTCACATCTGTGTGTAATATCAGATCTGGTTCATTTTCATCAAGTTGCATTTTGAAAAGTCTCCTTTGAAGAGATTGTCCTCTGATGGAATTCACGATTTTGAAAGCTTTGTCCATAATACTTTTAGTATATAATCTTTTGTTGGTGGATGATACAGTAGTATATGATGAGAGCCTTGTCGATCAATTCGGCCCTGGAAAGATTGTGCAAGGCTCAAGGGGTAGAATTTTTTTCAGCCTGGACTGTACTTGTTAACAGGAGAGATTGCTTCTACAGGGATGGGATACACTTAAATAGAAAGGGTGCAAGAATATTTGCTGATGCTATCGAGGCAGTGTTAGGTGGGTCTGAAAACTGCTAGCTTGGGGGGAGACAAAGACCAATAGATTGACAGAAGCCACTGGCAGAGGTGAAAGAGATTCTTGCACTGCTTCTATTAGAATGAGCAGAAGCCTGAAAAACAAGATGCATGGTATTTCAGAGACTGCTGGGAGCCATTGCGGTACAAGTAAACACATGGGTTGTGTTAGGGTAGCTAAGAATAGAAACAGGTGCAGGTATACTTGCGTGTACACCAATGCTAGGAGTTTAGTAAATAAATTTGATGAATTTGAGGTATTGCTCAAAACATCAAAGGCAGATATTGTTGGGATATCAGAGACGTGGTGTCACACAGATATAGGGGATGCAGAACTGCAATTTGGGGAGTACAACGTCTACAGAAAGGATAGACAGGATAGGAAGGGGGGAGGAGTTATGCTATTAGTTAAGAAACACATAAAAACCAAGGAAGTGAAGCCAGTGGACATTGCTGGACAGTGCAGTGTCGAGTCAGTTTGGTGTGACATAAGCATTGGTAGTTGTGCTATAGGCCTAATGACTCTGATGAGTATAATAAGGAACTGTACAGGGAAATAGAGTGGGCCAGTAAATCAGAGAGTCTTATAATGGGAGATTTAAACTTCCCAGATATTGACTGGAATTTGGGGGTTGGTTACTCACACACTAGCAGGGCTTTTGTGGATTTATTGGATGATTGTTTTCTACATCAGCATGTTCGGGAGTCAACTAGAGGGAGTAATACTCTTGATTTGATTGTCAGCAGTGATTCTTCATGCATTAAGAATCTGCAGGTAAATGAACCACTAGGTGGCAGTGATTAGAGTTTGCTGAAGTGGGATTTACTCAAAGAGGTAACTACCATCAGGGGTAAAGGGAAGGGTTTTTGCTTTCGTAAAGATGACTACAATGGTCTGAGACAGTATTTAAATTGTATACAGTGGGACCAACTGATGATGTTACCAACAGCAAATTCAAAATGGGAAGCATTCAAAGAACTTATCTTGGAAGCTACTAGGCTTTACATACCAACTAAGAAATATTGTTCAAGGTTTAGGCCTAAATGGATGTCAGATGAACTACTGAGACATATGGCAGAGAAGAAAAATGCATGGAATACATATAAATTAATAGGTGACATGGAAGCCTATGATAGATATAAGCTGGTCTGTAACCAAGTCACAAAGGAGATTAGAGGCAAAGGCAGATTATGAGAAATCCTTGGCAAAGGATGCAAAGAAAATAGAAAAAAGTTCTTAACCTATGTAAACTCTGGAAGGAAAGAGATAAATCAGATTGATCCACTGAATATTGATGATTCAACTGTTGATGATCCTGCTCAGGTGGCTAATAAACTAAATGAGTATTTTGCATCTACATTCACACATGAGGAGTTATTCAGGAAGGGAAATGCCAGATGTGAAGTAAACTCTGGCAGTGAGCTAGATGATTTTGTAATAACTGAGAGGAAAGTGGAGGAGAAATTGTTAAGGATAAACATAAAAAATGCACCTGGGGTGGATGGGATCTATCCAGTTATATTAAAGGAGACAGCAAAAGAAGTAAGAAAACCCTTAGCTCTAGTTATATGAGCTTCTTTGGACTCTGGAGAGGTACCCATAGACCGAAGATGTGCAAATGTGTCCCCAATTCACAAAGGAAGATCAAAGGCTTACACAAGTAATTATAGACCTGTGAGTTTAACTTATGTTCCAGGAAAATTAATGGAAGCACTGGTTAAAGAAGCACTGCACGATCATTTAGACAATACTTCAGTTATAGCTCGGACACAGCATGGTTTTGTTAAGGGAAAGTGTTGCCTGACCAATTTATTTGGATACTATGATGCAGTCACAAAAGAACAGGATGCAGGGAATAACTTTGATATTTGGATCTTAGAAAGGCTTTTGATACTGTTGCACATTATTATTATTATTAGTCATATGGTGCAAGGAAGCCTGAGGCTTATGCTGTGCCAGCCAAAAAAAAAAATTTTTCTGAATTACCCAGAGAGAGAGAGAGAGACAAGAGTAGAAGGGAATCACCAAGAAAAAGAAGAATGATTATATCCAGCTCAGGACCCTGGGTGTGCCAAGCCCATACTCACCAGATGTGAACCCCTGGGGTTATGGAAGACTGCTGCACAAATTGGAGCAGTGTGGCATTGGAGGCAAATTGATGCTATGGATAAAGGAATGGTTAAGTGGGAGAAGACAGAGAGTGGTAATCAATGGACACTGCTCTTTGTGGACTAATGTTATTAGTGGAGTCCCTTAGGGTTCAGTGTTGGGTCCATTGTTGTTTTCTGTATTTATAAATGATATTGATGATGGTATATCAATCTTAATGTCCAAGTTTGCAGGCGATTCAAAGGTTGACGGGGTTGTTAAGGGCACTACTAATGCTACACTGCTGCAACAGGATCTGGAAAGGTTGAACAGATGGGCTGAGAGGTGGCAAAAGAAGTTTAACATTGACAAATGTAAAGTACTACCTATGGGAAACAGCAACCTCAGAGCAACGTATCAACTCTGTGGTACTAGATGTTCTTGGGGCAGATGTTCTAAGGGCAGAAACTAGATGTTCTGGGAGCAGAAACGTTTCACGTGAGCGGATAGCTAATATCAGGGAAGAGAGCCTAAAAAACTTCAAGGGTTGTGTCAGGGTTGTTAAATATACAAGAACAGTAAATCTTAATTGTTTATACAGTAACGTTAGAAGTGTCGTCAATAAAATGAGCGAATTCAAACTGCTGGTTAAAACAAGTAACGCGGATATAATAGGGCTTACAGAGACGTGGTGCCACCCCAAAATTGGGGATGATGAGTTTCAGTATGGCTTGTATAACGTATTTAGGAAGGATAGGTTAGATAGAAGGGGTGGTGGGATAATGCTTCTTATCAGAAGCAGCCTGAGTGCGACGATAGCTTTCCCAGATTCAGACATTTCACATGCTAGTATAGAGTGAAGATTATGACAAAAGCCTCTACATGCAAATGGAATGGGCAAGTAAGCGTCAATGCCTTATTATGGGTGATTTCAATTTGCCTCTAATTGATTGGAGTAAATGGGAAGGAAACTCGACATGGGGAACAAAATTTTTAAATCAACTAGATGACTGTTATTTGTATCAACATGTCAGGGAAAGTACTAGAGAAAAGAATATCCTAGACCTCATCATCACACATGAATCAGATGACATAACAGGGCTGACAGTAGAGGAACCAGTAGCAGGAAGTAATCACGGAGTTCTACGGTGGATGATGACGAGAGAGGTAGCAGAAGTAAAAGGCAAAGGAATGGGTTTTAATTTCAGAAAAGGAAATTACGATGCCTTAAGGTACTACATGGCCTCTATTAACTGGGTAGATATCGCGCAGAGAATGAATACAATTGAACTGTGGTACTCTTTTAAAACATTAATCGCAGATGCCTTGAATGCATATGTACCATTAAAAAAATACTCCACGAGAAGGGTTCCAAGTTGGATGAATAGTGAAGTTGCCACATTACTTGAGCAGAAAAAGGTGGGATGGAAAGGTTACAGAGCAATAAAAAGTACTGAAGCCTATAACAGCTATAAGATGATGTGTAATAGAGCCACAGAAAAGGTTCGACAGGCAAAGGCAGTTTATGAGAAATCACTAGCAAACAGAGCAAAGAGGGGGGGATAAAGAATTCTTCACATATATAAATGCCAAGAAGAGCAAGACAAACCAGATCGGACCTTTACGTAAGGGAAAGGGGATAGTAATAAATACACCAGCTGCCGTTGCAGATGAACTCAACAGTTATTTTGCATCGATATTTACAAATGAAAAGCCTTTTCTGGCAATAGGAAATTGTGGGAGCGAAGTTAAAAAATATGTAATTAATGATATTGAAATTTCGCAAGATTATTTAATGAAAAAACTTTCGAGCCTACAGACCAGTAAGGCTCCTGGAGTTGATGGAATATACCCTATAATCTTAAGAGAGGCGGCAAGCGAGTGCATTGAACCATTGAGGCTAATTATGCGAGCATCACTAGACTCTGGGGAGATTCCCTTGGATTGGAAAAGTGCAAATGTATCTCCCATACATAAGGGTGGCTCTAAAAGTGAAGTTGGAAATTATTGACCTGTCAGTCTGACTTCAGTAGTAGGGAAAATCATGGAGGCAATGATCAAGGGTGGAATTCAGGATCATTTGGATCGAATTGAAATTCTCAAGGATACTCAGCATGGTTTTGTAAAGGGAAAATCATGTTTAACAAATCTGGTTCGCTATTTCGAAAGGGTCACTCACGAGCTGGATTTAGGGAATAATTTCGACATTGTTTATTTAGATTTCAGCAAAGCTTTTGACTCAGTCCCACATGAGCGGTTGCTTTATAAGCTGGAGCAGGTTGGAATCACTGGGAAAATCCTTAGATGGATAGAAGGATGGCTTCAGGGCAGGAGGCAGAGGGTTGTGATAAATGGCTATTCCTCAGATTGGGTTGATGTAAGAAGTGGGGTTCCCCAAGGATCAGTATTAGGACCACTGTGGTTTTTAATTTTCATAAACAACATTGATGAAGGGATAGAGGGCGTGATGTCTAAATTTGCTGATGATGTTAAAATTGGTAGAGTAGTTAATGATCACTGTCAAGCTGAGCTTCTTCAGAGAGACCTAGATAGACTTCAGGAATGGTCAGAAAAACGGCAGCTGTGCTTTAATCCAACAAAGTGTAAGGTATTACACCTGGGAAACAGTAATCCCAAAAAAAACTTATTCACTTGGTGGAGTTCAACTAAACCCAGTACTGGAGGAAAGGGACTTTGGTGTTGCGATACGGTCAGACATGAAATTCTCTGAGCATTGTAAACAGGTTGCAAGGATGGCCCATGGTGTCCTATCGATGATCTATCGAACTTTTGCAAGTAGAGATAGGGACGTGATAATCCCATTATATAAGGCTTATGTTAGACCACACTTGGAATACTGTGTTCAAGTATGGAGACCGGACCTAAAGAAAGACATCGAGTTTCTTGAAAGGGTGCAAAGAAGGGTAACTCGGCTGGTGAGATCGACAAAAGGGCGTCCTTATGAAGAAAGACTTCGAATATGTGGGTTGCAGAGTTTGGAAACTAGACACCTTAGAGGAGATTTGATTGAGGTGTTTAAGGCTCTGAGAGGCATCAGTAAAATGAATGACGACAAAATTTTCAAGATTATAAATGATGCTAGAACTAGGGGACATAAATTCAAGTTATGGGGGGAAATGTTTAGATTGGACTGCAGGAAGTTTTATTTTAGCCAGCGAGTTATAAATTACTGGAATAAGTTGTTTTTTTTTTGGCTGGTGCAGCATAAGCCATAGGCTTTCCTGCACCATGCGGCCGTTACTAATACTAATACTACACTGACAGTGGTAGAGAATGAAAAGGACCTGGGGGTAATTGTGCAGGCAGATATGAAGTTCTCTGAGCAGTGCAGACGGGCTGCAAGAGTAGCTCATGGTGTCTTGTCAATGATATACACGAATTTTTCTAGCAGGGTTAAGCAGGTGATTATTCCCTTGTATAAGACAGTGGTCAGGCCACACCTTGAGTACTGTATACAGGTCTGGAGCCCTCATTTTAAGAATGATGTAGAGCTGTTGGAACAAGTACAGAGAAGGGCAAGAAGATTAGTGAATGGAACAAAGGGTTGCTCTTACGAAGAAAGGCTTGTTTTGCAAATTACAGTGTCTAGAGACTAGGCACCGGCGAGGTTATCTGATAGAGGTGTATAAAGCCTTAGATGGTTTGAGCATGCTCAATGCCGATGGAATTCTTCCTCTTGCTCAGAATAATCACCTGAGAGGGCATAAATTTAGATTGAGGAAAGACAGATGTAGAATAGATGTGCAGAAATTTGCCTGTAGCCAGTGGGTAGTGTTGGTTGGTGGAACAGACTTCCATCCCTTGTAGAAGTTGATAGCCTAAATAAATTTAAGGCTCAGCTGGACAGGTATTTCAAACAAATGGAGGGGTGAAATGGAAGTATTTCTCTTTTTTTTTTTTTTTTTTTTTTTTTGGCTGATGCTGCAAAAGCTTGCTTTCTTGCATCATATGCCTCTACTAATGCTATTAATACAGCTTTTCAGGGACAAATTACAATGGTATACATAACCAGGTAGGTCAGCATTATGCATTGCATGCTGTGATGTTTTGTTTATCTGCTGCATAGCATAAAATCTGATGCTATGCAGCAGTTTTTCTCCATATTGTTTTTGATACTATCAGTTCATGTGGCCTCCTAAAACTCCTGGTTGAGAGTATTCAATGAGGACAGACATGCTGAGCATCACTCTTTTGAGCTCTCTCCAGTCTCTTTCAATTTCTGCAGTCTTCCAGAGAATTTTCAAAGTAGCACCAAGACTTTTCCATTCAATGTTTATATCAGCCACTGTTGGTATACGGTGAAGTTCCCAAACTTTTATACCGAGTCTCCTTAAAATTTTTAATAAATTTCAAGTGCCCCACCCCATGTTCCAGAACAAGTGTAAATAAACTGATCTGATCTAAAATTTAGCTGTGAATATATATATATATACTTTTATAAATTAATATATAGAGTAAGCGGTGGTTATAGTGATCACTAGTTATTAGAATCAGCTGCTTTCTAGAATCAAATTTCAAAGAACCGATTCCAATAAATAAAATTCACTACACTTTCATCATTTATTAGAATCACATCTTCAGTTATAAGAATCAATTTTGAACACCTCTGTGATGTTTTTCTAAAGCTCGTGTCTGGAGGTCGCAACCATAAAACAATAAAAACAATTTGCAGTTTTAGGTTTATTTTTTTTTTTTTTTTTGGTTTGGTAGTTGTTGGCGCATCGGCTTCTGTGGCCATAGTGCACCTCCCAAGGTTTTTGCAGTACTTTGATCCAAGCCCGAGGCGGGAATCGAACCCGCGACCTTTGGGTTGCCCGGCAGGCACTTTACCCACCTGGCTAGCCCGGTCGGCTTTAGGTTTATTGGGCTTTTTTTGTTTGTACAATCTGTTATAAAAGGATAATAAACTCGAGCTTATTGCATTTGCGATAATACAGGTAGCTGGAATTCTGTTTGTTTTTATGTTATTATGGTGAAATGTGTTTTCCCTTCACTGAATCATGTAACAATCACATAAAAAACAAAAATTTTCAGAATCTGTTCTTCATTCCTATATCAAAACTTTGTAAACTTTTTACTCTGTATCTCATTTGTGCGAGTTATGTTAGTTCCAATTTGTGCATGCCATGTGCTTTGTTATTGATTGACTCTTATCTTTTTTACTGTGTTTTAAATTTTACTACCCAAAAAAAAAGTCAGTGAACAGAAAGAGGATGAATTCGGGTGTAAAAGATAAGTTATGAATTATAGAAACGTATGACAAATTAAATGTCTCAAAGGGAAGCAGCAGTAAAATTAGGAGTGCTTCGGTCATCTCTATCAGAATTATTAAAATCAAGTCACACATTAAACACTAATGTAATTAGTAAAACCAGAAAAGGGAGCGTGAAGGGAAATACCAAACAGTAGATGAAGCTCTGTTTGTTTGGTTCAAACAGGTCAGCTCATTTAATGCACCAGTAGCATGCTAATGATGATTTTGCTGAAAAACATTAGCATGCTAATGAGAAGAGTTTAAGACGACGGATAGATGGCTGACAGGGTGGAAGGCGAGGCATGATATTGTTTACAAAAAAATTCAAGGAGAAAAGCTGGCTTTTGGTGGTTCTGCAGCTGACAACTGGTTGAAAACCTCTTGTCAAACTGTGTTAAGCACTTATAATCCCAAAAGCATTTTTAATTCAGATGAAACAGGGCTTCCCCAGACCATTGTATGATTTTTACAAATTCCTTTGTGTCTACAGGAAAGAAGATCAAAGACAGGATTACAGTATTTTAACATGCAACATAATGGGAACAATCAAAGTGGAGCCTTTAGTTATAGGTAAGAGCAAATCACCTAGATGTTTCAAAAGAGTAAAACAGCTGCCTAATGAATATGCTGGCAGCTGTTCATTAGGCAGCTGTCAGTCATCAAACTGACAGCTGCCTAAGGAACCCAACTGCTTGATTGGCAGCTTTTTTTTTTATTTGAAGATTATCCTCGTAAGCGGGATTTGCAATTGGATAAGAAAAACAAAAAAATTACATTGGTTTTGGACAACTTCCCAGCTCATTCAAAGTTGGTTTTCAAAAACATTGAATTAGTTTTTCTACTTTCTAATACCACATCACTGATTCAACCTCTCAACCAGAGAAGAATAAAATCTCTAAGAGCTTTTATAAATTGGATATGAGGCGAAGAATCATCCAGTCTATAGATGATGGTTTGGTAATATTAGCATTAGCATTAGTAGAGGCATATGATGCAAGAAAGCAAGCTTATTCAGCATCAGCCAAAAAAAAAAAAAAAAACACACCACTCCCATTTCACCCCTCCGTTCAATATCATCTGATATTGCAAAACAGATAACTGTTCTAGGTGCACTTATTATGATAATGAGTGTCTGGAATGAAATTTCCAAAATCTGTATTAGCAACTATTTAAAAATTGTGGATTAGTTATTCGTGATGGTCAACTAAGTTATGATACTGATCACATTGAAAAGCCTGAAGACATGGGTGAACAGGAGTTTAATGGTTGGATGGACATAGATGGTGATTTACGAGTTACTACAGCTTTAACAGATGAAGAAATTACCCAGTCTGTTACTGATAATTTCGCCAAGGAGGAGGAAAATGAAGATGAACCCAAATGAATTCCAGTTACAAAACAGCAACCTCGCAAAACTATGGCCATCCTGAGGAGAGTGTTGGAAGAAATGGCGCAAATGATTGTGAATATTGACTGTTATACAATATTTAAAAATCTACAAATAGACTTTTAGTGATTAAAATAAGTGACTGTATTTTAAATTATAATCTATATAATATTGGTGTAGATACACCATAGATAACTTAAGAAACTACGAGGGTAGTTGTGGTAGGCATCATTTGCTCTATCTCATATTGTGTTCTTCCTTCACAAGTTGCCATGGTATTGTACTACCTCAAATAAGTAACGCTTCACTAATAGAGAAGACTATTGTTACCTATTCTCAGTGAGTACCACCACCCCGATGGCACCATTTCAAAGCTATTGGCCTATCATCAGTGGATGGCCAGGTACCCTGGTATTGCAGACATGACAACCCAGTTGGGAAGATAATCACACAATACAGTGATAGGCCAATAGCTTTGAAACTGTACTGTCTAGGTGGCGGTACTCACTGAGAATAAGTAACAATAGTCTTCTCCAGTGGTGAGCTATAGTGGGCTCGTGAGAGCCCATTGTTATTTTTTTTTGAAAATTTGCGAGCCCATTGTTGAGACGATCATTTATTTTACAAAAGCAATTCTAAATGCCCAATTATTGAATATCCAGAGCCGAAACTAAGGTGGGACGAACGGGATCCCAATTCCCAGCATTTTAATGGCGCAATCGATCGGTTATGTATTTTAAAATTGCTTCATTTTTGATTTAATTACAGTCGGACCTCTGTTTAACCAACTTCTTTATACTGAATTTTTTTAAAATTCCCCTTGGTAATTACATTTAAAATACAGTAGTTTCCGTAGAACGAAAATTATTTTCATGTAACGAACAGATTAGGAGAGACAACTTTGTATGCATTGTTCTCACCTCTGGCCTCTAGGTAATTAGAAAGTGCAAATTAAAGGCAAAAGGGATTACCGTTCCACAAGTAGTTGTTGGTGACTCTATTGTCAGGGAAACGGGGAACATGCTTTATAAAAAGGATAGGTGGAACAGGACCAGGGTATGTCTGCCAGGGGCAAAGGTTGATGACGTTGTAGAGCAGATATCATCTTTTAAGGGCACAAAAGGTGATATAGTTGTACACGTTGGCACTAATGATATCAAGAGTAGGAGCCGGCAGTATTGTTTAACAAGTACAGGTCACTGTTGAAAAAAAAAAAAAAAAGCCGTGAAATAGGGTTGGATTTGAAAGTGTCTGCAATTCTGCCCAGACACGATAGGAGGGAGTATATGATGAGAGCCTTGTCGATCAATTCGGCCCTGGAAAGATTGTGCAAGGCTCAAAGGGTAGAATTTTTTTCAGCCTGGACTGTACTTGTTAACAAGAGAGATTGTTTCTACAGGGATGGGATACACTTAAATAGAAAGGGTGCAAGAATATTTGCTGATGCTATCAAAGCAGTGTTAGGTGGGTCGGAAAACTGCTAGCTTGGGGGAGACAAAGACGAATAGATTAACAGAAGCCACTGGCAGAGGTGAAAGAGATTCTTGCACTGCTTCTATTGGAATGAGCAGAAGACTGAAAAACAAGATGCAGGATATTTCAGAGACTGCTGGGAGTCATTGCGGTACAAGTAAACACATGGGTTGTGTTAGGGTAGCTAAGAATAGAAATAGGTGCATGTATACTTGCGTGTACACCAATGCTAGGAGTTTAGTAAATAAATTTGATGAATTTGAGGTATTGCTCAAAACATCAAAGGCAGATATTGTTGGGATATCAGAGACGTGGTGTCACACAGATATAAGGAATGCAGAACTGGAATTTGGGGAGTACAACGTCTACAGAAAGGATAGACTGGATAGGAAGGGAGGAGGGGTTATGCTATTAGTTAAGAAATACATAAAATCCAAGGAAGTGAAGCCAGTCGACATTGCTGGACAGTGCAGTGTCGAGTCAGTTTGGTGTGACATAAGCATTGGGAGATCAAAATTGAGAGTAGGAGTGTGCTATAGGCCTAATGACTCTGATGAGTATAATAAGAAACTGTACAAGGAAATAGAGTGGGCCAGTAAATCAGAGAGTCTTATAATGGGAGATTTTAATTTCCCAGATATTGACTGGAATTTGGGGGCTGGTCACTCACACACTAGCAAGGCTTTTGTGGATTTATTGGATGATTGTTTTCTACATCAGCATATTCGGGAGGCAACTAGAGGGAGGAATGCTCTTGATTTGATTATCAGCAGTGATTCTTCATGCATTAAGACTCTGCAGATAAATGAACCACTAGGTGGCAGTGATCACAGTGTGCTGAAGTGGGATTTACTCAAAGAGGTAACTACCATTAGGGGTAAAGGGAAGGGTTATTGCTTTCGTAAAGGCAATTACGATGGACTGAGACAGTATTTAAATTCTATACAGTGGGACCAACTGATGATGTTACCAACAGTAAATGCAAAATGGGAAGCATTCAAAGAACTTATCTTGGAAGCTACTAGGCTTTACATACCAACTAAGAAATATTGTTCAAGGTTTAGGCCTAAATGGATGTCAGATGAACTGATGAGGCATATGGCAGAGAAGAAACATGCATGGGATACATACAAATTAACACATGACACAGAAGCCTATGATAGATACAAGTTGATCTGTAACCAAGTTACAATGGAGGTTAGGTAGGCGAAGGCAGATTACGAGAAATCTTTGGCAAGGGATACAAAGAAAAACAGCAAAGACTTCTTTACTTATGTAAACTCTAGAAGGAAGGGGATGAATCAGATTGGTCCACTTGATATCGATGGGTCAACTGTTGATGATCCTGCTCAGGTAG
Source organism: Mastigoproctus giganteus (assembly GCF_048544385.1). Taxonomy (NCBI): domain Eukaryota; kingdom Metazoa; phylum Arthropoda; class Arachnida; order Uropygi; family Thelyphonidae; genus Mastigoproctus; species Mastigoproctus giganteus. The sequence continues at coordinate 168,010,753 of NC_143576.1, forward strand.
CTAACAAACTAAATGAATATTTTGCATCGACATTCACACACGAGGAGTTATTTAGCGAGGGGAAAGCCAGAGGTGTATTCAACTCTGGCAGTATGCTAGGGAATCTTGTAATAACTGAGAGTAAAGTGAATGAGAAATTGTTGAAGATAAACACAAGAAAGGCACCCGGGGTGGATGGGATCTATCCAGTTGTATTAAAGGAGGCAGCAGAGGAAGTAAGCAAACCCTTAGCCATAATTATGAGAGCTTCCTTGGACTCAGGGGAGGTACCCACAGACTGGAGATGTGGAAATGTGACCCCAATTCACAAAGGAGGATCAAAGGCTGACACAAGTAATTATAGACCTGTGAGTTTAACTTCTGTTCCAGGAAAATTAATGGAGACACTAGTTAAAGAAGCACTGCAGGATCATTTAGACAAGACTTTAATTATAGCTCGGACACAGCATGGTTTTGTTAAAGGGAAGTCTTGCCTGATCAATTTGATTGGATACTATGATGCAGTCACAAAGGAACTGGATGCAGGGAATAACTTTGATATTATATACTTGGATCTTAGAAAGGCTTTTGAACTGTTGCACATGGAAGACTGCTGCACAAATTGGAGCAGTGTGACATTGGAGGCAAATTGCTGCTGTGGATAAAGGGGTGGCTGAGGGGGAGAAGACAGAGAGTGGCAATCAATGGACACTGCTCAACGTGGACTAATGTTATTAGTGGAGTCCCTCAGGGCTCAGGGCTCAGTGTTGGGTCCATTATTGTTTTCTGTATTCATAAATGATATTGATGATGGTATATCAAGCTTAATGTCGAAGTTTGCAGACGATACAAAGGTAGGCAGGGTTGTCAAGGACACTACTGACACTATGCTACTGCAACAGGATCTGGAAAGGTTGAGCAGATGGGCTGAGAGGTGGCAAATGAAGTTTAACATTGACAAATGTAAAGTACTACACATGGGAAACAGCAACCCCAGAGCAACGTATCGACTCTGTGGTACTACTCTGACAGTGGTAGAGAATGAAAGGGACCTGGGGGTGGTTGTGCAGGCAGATATCAAGTTCTCTGAGCAGTGCAGACGGGCTGCAAGAGTAGCTCATGGTGTATTGTCAATGATATATAGGAATTTTTCTAGCAGGGATAAGGAGGTGATTATTCCCTTGTATAAGGCAATGGTCAGGCCACACCTAGAGTACTGTATACAGGTCTGGAGGCCTCATTTCAAGAAGGATGTAGAGCTGCTGGAACGAGTACAGAGAAGGGCAACAAGATTAGTGAATGGAACAAAGGGTGCTCTTACGAAGAAAGGCCTAAGTTTTGCAAATTACAGTGTCTGGAGACTAGGCACCAGCGAGGTGATCTGATAGAGGTGTATAAAGCCTTGAATGGTTTGAGCATGCTCAATGCTGATGGGATTCTTCCTCTCGCTCAGAATAATCACCTGAGAGGGCATAAATTCAAATTGAGGAAAGACAGATGTAGGATAGACGTGCGGAAATTTGCCTTTAGCCAGCGGGTGGTTGGTTGGTGGAACAGACTTCCATCCCTTGTTGTGGAAGTTGATAGCCTAAATAAGTTTAAGGCTCAGCTGGACAGGTATTTTGAACGAACAGAGGGGTGAAGTGGAAGTGAATTTTTTTTTTTTTTTTTGCCTGATGCTGCATAAGCTTGCTTTCTTGCATCAAATGCCTCTACTAATGCTAATGGTAATGCTAACAACTTATGCAGCCACATTCCGAGAAGTCGCGCTAGTCAATATGCTTTCCATAGCCAGTCAGAGGATTAAGAAGATACCCCGACATTGATAATAGTCTCTGGTCAACCTGTGTTGTGTTTCCCCTTTACTCCGACAAACGGGTATATGTTTTTCGGAGAGGTGAGTGATCCATGCCTTCCAGTAAATTTCTCCTGTCTATGTTTACATGTTCACAGTAGCTGAATATCTGAGTGATTCTGATATTTTGCACAGTGTTCAAAGAACTAGTGACAGTAGCAACGTAGCGGGGGGGGGGATTGACGAAACTAGGATATTATATAAACTTTAAGAAGATGAAATATTGACAGATTTTGAAACTTTGTCGAGCCTTTCACTGTGTAGTAAATGTTCTAAAATATAATGGCAATACAGGCAATAATTAAAAAAAAAAAAAAAAAAAAAACTGTATTACCAATCTCCAAAAAACTAGCCGAATTAAGGATGATTGCTAAAGAATTTGATGTGGAAACTACAAAGATCAGTTGTGTGTTTGGGCTACGAAGAGCAGCTTGTAGCTTGCGAATGGTAATTGCGGGTTAAGGGAATTATCCTGCATTGTGCAAACATTTTGGATCAGATGCACGCCGTAGCCCAGTGGTCAGGCGTGCAAGTGCATAAGTCACACGTGCCTTGAGTGACTCTGGTTCAAACACCCTGACTGCTGAATATGGTGCTGTTTCTTGTATTCTCTCTACCTTGTGAACTCCTCTGATTGTATGGTCGCCCTGGAGTATAAACAGGAAATTTATTTTTATTTGGGATTGTTAAAGCGACTTTTAAATCTGGATTTTCTTAACCATTTAGCACTAATGATCGGCATCCTGCAGGAGCTCTCTTACATTTCAGGAGCTTTACAGATTCACTATGGCAAAAGAAGATAAATTAATTATTCGAACTATCAATGCTATTGCTAATTTGAAAAATTCTGAAAGAAAATATGAAGCTAAAATTGAGAGCATGTTGAAGTGGAAAGAATTTGAAGGAATCAAAATCGAAAGTAAGAACAGTAAAATTACCTCGTGAAAAGTTATTAAATGCTTTGTTTTATTCTTAAAGGATAAGTTATTAATGCAACAGGGTGATTTTAAATTAAATAAAGAAAATAATCATACCATTGAAAGAAATTTTGAAACATATTCTACCAGAAATCGTGGAATTTAAAAGAACTTTCGCCTCGGTGGCAAGACTGTGAAAACCGAATAAGAAATTTGTTTTTTGATAAAATAAGAAATAAAAATTAATGATTTTAGTGATTTTGTCGAAGACAGTTTATCTTTAAAATCAAGTGAAAATTCCCTTTACAATTAAGAAAGCCAGAAATATCTTTGAAACCATTGCGATTAGCAGTGCTGAAACTGAGCAAGCTTTGAGCGTAATGAATAATATCGTGTGAATGAATGAATAATGTTGAAAATTAAACACCTTGCAGATTATGATGACCATACATCTAAATGGAAAACCATTGCTTCAATTTGATCCGGATCGTAATGTCAATATTAATAAAGAAGTAAATTTCATATGGCAATTTTTAAAAGAAAATTTTCTTGAATATTTGTGCAATATTTTTTTCATGTAATCTGTGATTTTTGTGTACCTTTTCTAGAACAGTTTGTTTTTTCTGTAATATTTGTTTTTATATTCTAGAATGTTTTGGATAATTCGTTATTTATTTATTTTTTTTTATGTAAACCCCAAACACTAGAGGTATTAGAACCTATAGTACTTAGTACCGTGCTTGGGTTGGAGGTTGAGAAGACGAAAGAATATATTTGTTGACATTGGACTTGAACTTCTGTAGATTGTAATTTTCAGGAAATACGTATGAAGGAATGTTGTTCCAGAAAACGGCAGTTGAATGAATAAATGAGGAAGATGAAAAGTTGGTTCTGTGGGTTTGAAGTTGGACAGTAAATGGATGTTGGCTGGTGGCGGCACGTGTTCGGACTGTTTTGAAAGAGAGAGAGGGAATTATAGAAGCCAATTCAGAAGGACAGTGTCCATGGAAGTATCTGTAGAAGAAGCATGCAGCAGAAACAGTACGTCTATGAGAAAGCGAGTGGAGAGACTGTTAGAGATGAATCATTAATTAACCTAACTGCCCTCTTCTGAATGGAGTCGAGAAACCTGAGAGAGGTTTTGGGGGCACCACCCCAGATGTGGGAACAATATTCCATGGCAGGGCGGATTTGCGATTTATACAGAGTGAGCAGCTGTTTGGAAGAAAAGTAACGCCGAGAGCGAAAGAGAAAACCAAGTTTTTTAGATGCAGAGGAAGCAATATTTGTAATGTGCTTGTGCCAAGAGAGATTAGAAGTCAGGGTAATCCCCAAAAGAGATATATCATTTTACCTAGAAATCGGAGTGTCACTAAAGATAAGCATAGGAGCAGAAGAATCCTTTTTGCGAGATATAAGACAAGACTGAGTTTTTGAAGGGTTGAAATCAACTAAGTTGTCTTTGCCCCACTGGAGAATTACCTGAAGATCGGCATTTAAGGAATTGGTAGCAGATTTTCGAGAAGTTGAAGCTGATTGAGCAGGACAAGGTTTCTCAAAATGGAAAGTGGAATGCAATGTGCTATCATCGGCAAAACTATAGATAGGATTTCCAGTCAATGGAAGAAGGTCATTAATATACAAGAAGAAAAGAGTGGGGGAAAGAACTGAACCTTGGTGGACACCGGCATTAGTGGAGAGGTTAGAAGACAGAGAGCCATCTACCATCACCCTCAGTGAGCAATCAGAGAGAAAACTGGGTAACCAATTACTAAAAACAGTTGGCAAACCATAAGATGGAAGCTTGTTTAGAAGACCTTTATGCCAAACACGATCGAAAGCCTTTGAGATGTCAAGAGCAACTACTTGTGTTTCACCGAACCTTTCCATTGAATTAGTCCATAAATGGGTAACATAAACCAGAATGTCACCAGTGGATCGACACTAACGGAATCCATACTGGCGATCGTTGATCAGACGGAAGGTTTCTAGGTAGTGTAAGAGTTGGCGGTTAATTGATTTCTCCATTACTTTAGAAAGAGTAGAAGTAATTGCAATGGGACGATAATTGGATGGGAGGGATTTGTCACCCTTTTTAGGAACTGGCTGAATATGAGCAAATTTCCAAGCAGAAGGAAAAACAACTTTGGAATAAGAAAGTGAAAAAGGCGGAGAAGAATAGGAGTAAGTTCAGGAACACAGGTTTTGAGAACAAGTGGAGAAATACCATCAGGACCTGGAGCTTTCTTAGCATCAAGATTTGTCAAAATCCTTTTGACGGAAGACCACAGGGGGCATTGAATGGAGCATTTTGGGAATGGTGGGAATTGTTTTACCAAGATCATTAATACATGAGTTGGAAGAAAAATGGGATGTTAGCAGGTCAGCTTTATCCTTGGTTGAAGTGGCAACAGAATCATCTGATTTGGACAGAGGTGGGAGCAAAGATGGGCAAAAGTTGCGGCCAATAGCTTTGACAAGAGACCAGAATGCTCGGCTACCATTAGGGCAAGAAGCAAGTTTTCTACTCTTAGCCTGTTCAAACTCTAGTTTGGACTGATTAATAACTGCTTTACAACTGTTGCGAGCTTTGGTGTAGGCAGAAAATGAAACCGAAGAATTAGAAACAAGCCAATTACGATATGCAACGTTCTTCTCTTGGACAGCCTTAGCACATTTATTGGAAAACCAAGGATTAGATAAAGGACGAGATTTTAAAGTGGAGTGTGGGATAAAGGATTCCATTCCTGCAAGAATAATTTCACTGACACGATCTGAGCAAAAGTTTTGAAACAGTAATCCGACCAAGGAAAAGAATTAAAGAAGTCTAGCAGGTCATCCCATTTTGCATTCTTGTAATGCCAAACAACACGAGGGGTCGGAATAGCCATGAGATAAAGGTTCCATTGGAGAAGAGACAATCACCAAGTTGTGATCTGAAGTGCCTAAAGGACCTCTCACTTCGACCGTGTACTTAGAAGGGTTGTTTGTGAGAAAAAGATCAAGCGTATTGGCTGTATGATTAGGATTGTCTGGTATTCTTGTAGGTAAATGAACAATCTGTGCTAGGTCATTAGTAATTGCAAAAGCCTCAGCATCACGACCAACTTTGTCTGTGTGACTGGAAAACGGAAGGCAGTTGGAGTTGTGAACATTAAAATCACCAAGGAAAATTACCTCACTTGACTCAAACTCAAGTTGCAAAGAGAGGAAGTCAAAGAGTTTCAAGTGATTAGTGGAGTTGGGAGAACGGTAGAGACAACAGATGAATTTGACACAATGAGGTAGAGAGATTTTAAGCCAGAGAAGATCAAAGAGAGGAGATTCCAAATTGCCAAGTCTCTAACAGGGAATATCAGAATGGACATATGCACAAGTACCACCTCTGAGGCGAAAGGAATCATACAGCGGATAATTTGGGCATCTGAGATGAGCAGTAGTTGAATCAACCGATAACTGAGATTCTGTCAGAAAAAGTACATGGGGTTTGGCAGACTGCAAGTGGAAATGGACATCGTTGAGATTAGAATTAAGACCACGTATATTTGTGAAATGAATTAGGAAGTGCTTGGGAGGTTTAGATCTTTTCGCGGATAAGCTTGCTCTATTAGTTTGACAATTCATTTTGTATTCAATAGTAAGAAAAAGTGGGTGGGACATGCTGTATGAAGTAATGAAATTTTTGGATATGGCATACACGTAAGAATATACCCAGATCCTTGACATAACGTGGCCTCGAACATGCTCCCCGCATACATGCTACTCGGACTCCCTCCAGTCACTATCTGGCAGAGTAGAGGTAGCAAGATTATACACTAGCTGATCCGGAAGCCTCCTAGATAGTTACCAATAGGTTCGGTCCGGTGTACTAACTAGCAGCCGGCCTGCGAATACCGTTTTAGAGCTGTACCCTTGAAGTGTAAGGAATATTGGATCTCGCCACGATGTTCATCATAACCTCAGAAGGCTTCAATCATACTGCATGATGGAAGAGATAGGGAAGGGTTGATCGGAACTTAGCTCTTGAGACTAAACATGGGTTCCACCACTTCAAGCCTCCAATAAGCAAAGTGGTGGTATTGCACCGGTTGATGAGAGTCATCTACCACCTAGTACTGCCTGGTAACATAGAGGGGTGGCATTCCTCCATGTGGTGTGGGCTCCACATCTCGACCCCTGCTTACGTTGGTTCACACCAGGGTGGTCACCCACCATGTACTTGTGCATGGAGGTTATACCCAGGATTACTAACAGTCCCACCATCATGAAGGTGCAGGCAGAGGATTTGGCTGTCACAGACCGTCCGGGCTTCACCAAAATTGGGTCCACTTGACTTGAGTGGCACCCGAATATCAGTTCCATCAGCGTTTTAGACTCCCAGTTAGCAAGTACAGCTTGTCTGGCCTATCTGAGAGAATGTCTGTGACAACCTGAAGGACCTCTATGACGTAATATGGGAAATATTTTTGTTATTTTTTATTCACAATATTAAAATTTTATCATGAAAAAAAAATGTATCCATTATATTTCCCTAGTTGTAAAAAAAAAAAAAAGAATTAAAAAAAAATCACACATCTGCCGAGCACGAGCGGTAGATGGTTTTATGTGAAACATGCTTCGCGTCACCATATGACGTCACATGGTTGGGACGTCATACTATTCAAAAATTCCAAACAGTTAGAACTCAAGATATCATACTGGTCACGAAAAATGCGTCACGCACTCTAATCTAATCATACTACTAGTAAGTGTCCCACACAGACTAGTTGTCTGAGCGTGGGAAGCAGCTCTGGCAGATGCCGCGGGTGACATCACTTCTGTGACCGATCAGATTTACTCGGTAGGTAGCCCCCCCTCCCCAAAAAGGATGTTTCACATCAAAAAGTCGGCAAAAGTGGGAGCCCATTGTTAAAATATTCGCAGCTCACCACTGGTCTTCTCTATTAGTGAAGCGTTACTTATTTGAGGTAGTGCAATACCATGGCAACTCGTTGTGAAGGAAGAGCACAATATGAGATAGATCAAATGATGCCTATCACAACTACCTTCATAGTTTCTTAAGAGTTATCTGTGGTATATCTACACTGATATTATATAGATATTAAACTCTTAAAGTATTATGCCTTGTTGCATTTAGTTAATTGTAAATAAATTATAATCATATTACAAAGTGTTAGGTTTAATTAATATGTATATTAATTAAGCTGTGGATAATATTCTTCCAATTGTCATATATCATTTAATTGGTAATTAACTTTTGCAGATAAATTTGTGCTTTGCCTTTATTTTTATACCCTGTGGATAATATTCATTGATTTTCACTTATTAAATTTGCTGTTTATTAGAATCAAAATTAAATTTACAAATGTGATCACTATAACCGTCACTTACTGTACTTCATAAATTATAAATAAAATACAAATAACATAAATAAATAAAAAACATTTTATACCTGGATTAGTGGGATGGTTTGACCCTATTTTGTTAAAACATGCTTCGTGAAAACGACTAGCACACCCAGGGTGGGGTTTCCAAAGTGTGGAGGAACACTTTGGGAACCTCTCATCTAGGGTGTTTCACCTTTGCAGCAGCAGCAGCAGCACAAACTGGTTGCTGATATGGCATTACATGGTGGCCTTCCTATTGTAAGTTCAACCCATTAACTAAGCTCAACCCTTTTACCTGCCTGCTGTGTTTCATTAATATTTTCCAGCATGAATATAGTTCTAAAAATATATCTTGACTGAATGTCTAAGAGTATGAAAGAATTGGTTTATGCGTGGGTACTGCACTTCCATCATTTCTACTACCCAGGTATTATGCATTCATCATTTATTCATTTACTAAACAATGCATTCATACTACCTGGGTAGTAGAAATGAATGGAAGTGCAGTACCCATGCATAAACCAAATCTTTCATGAATACAGTTGCTTTTATACCTATTCCTGATATTCAATTTTGCCAAATCCCAGGGACATTAGGATACTCTTGGTGATCTAGTGAATATGTGAGATGTTTGTCTAAGTCGTAGGTATTGCTACTGACTTTGACAATTATGAATTTTAGTATAGTTATCTTTTCTTTTACCAGAAATCTGCCTTGGCTTCATTTCACTCACTGTAGATATAAAAAAAAAAAATATATATATATATATATATATATATATATCTAAAAAGTGGTAAACAATGTGAAATAATTTGAAAAACCTCTTTTAACACATTCGCACAGTATTGAATAGAGTTTTTACTTTATTCCTGAAGAAAGCAAAATAGACAGCATATTTTTGAAGCACTGAAAATTTTTGGTATCAAATAGTAATGTTGCATTGCTTCAGTTCCATTTTCAGGTCGTTGTAATTAACACCTAAATTGTAGATAGATTAGAACTGTTTCCATGGTTGTCAAACTCAGTTCCATTCAAAATTAGTAAATTTTAAGGAAATTTGGGAATTTACTGCCTTTTGAAAGAGAAAAAGAAAATTCATTAGCATTTTTTGATCACTCATTCCCACATTGTTTAGCACTTTTCATGTATTTACTGATTCAGAAGCCTTTTTAAAACTTAAATTTTTTTTCCCTCTGATTTTTAGGTAATTACCGTTCTGCTCTTATGGATTCAGTATCAGCAAAGGAATTAAAACCCACTCATATGAAAGCACTTATAAGAGGTAGTTAAATTTTTGTTCTTATAAAAGTATTTTAGACTTAAAATTTAGCCTTATATGACTACAAATACACAAAACCTCATTAACTTAGTATCATATAATTCAGCCACTAAGCTATCAACTGGGAGGATACAATTATGATTTATAGTTTGAATATTTCAAAATATTGATTAACTTTTACCTTGTGATAATATAATTCTTGTGAGTAGTAATTCCTGTTTAATTCATAAGTGTTTTATCTTTTTTCCCTGCTATCAAACACCTTGGAGAAGTTGGGGGTACACTTTGCTGCTAGTTGTTTATTTATATTTTTAGGTTTCTGCATTATCCTAATATTTGATAAGTTTCTAGAAATTTTAAACCAGTTCCTTTTCAGTACTCAAAACATGAACCATTATAAATTCTGCTTTCACTATAAAAACTTGCACCCTCGGGATGGTCCCCCTTGAGTGTAGGTAAGTGTCAGTAAACCCTATTTTGGTTCCCATTTCACGTCAAAAAAAAGTGTGGTAGGAGAATACAGTGGTACCTTGGATTACGAGTAACTTGGTATGCGAGTGTTTTGCAAGACGAGCAAAAATTTTTAATAAATTTTAACTTGATAAACGAGCGAGGTCTTGCAATACGAGTACAGTCAGTCCTCGTATAACACGTGTTTAAACTACACGAATTCGATCATACACGATTTATAAATAGGGGAACGTTATCTTATATAACACGAACCGAATTCGCTTATGCACAATTAGCTTTTGTGTTTACAAGAAATGGCAGTCGAACGCAGAATCACCCCAACCGAACGCAACCCGATAGGAATGAAGAGAAGATTTTGAAAATGTATTTATGGTTTTTTATATCAGTGAAGGGGAAACACATTTCACCATAATAACGTAAAAACCAACAATTCCAGCTATCGGTATAACCGCAAATGCAATTAGATCGAGTTTACTACCAGTTTATAACAGATTCCACTAGCAGGAACGCAACTGGAAATTGTTTTATGGTAGTAACCCCGAGAAATGTGCTTTAGTAAAATGTGAGATGTTAATAGTGTATCTCTGCCTTTATGGTGTTGTTTATTCAGTTGCTACACGCGCGCAGCTTTGTTTATGTGTATCAAGCGTGCCTCCTCGTTTTGTAATAGGGCGAGCGATGAATCTGATTTCCGTGAAATCCTCAAAAGGAGGCAAAAGCAAGTGTCATTGGAAAGATTCCTTGTTAAAGTCGCACAAAAAGAAAAAATCAACAGATAGCAGTGATTCCGTTAGAGACAGTGAAAGTCGTCCTACCCAATAATTAATAAATTCGATTGCTTTATGTTAAATTTAAATATTAAAAATATAAAAAGTTATGTATTTTGTATTAATCATTTTTACAGTATATGAATATTTTTGAGTTTTGGAACAAATCATCTGGGTTTCCATTATTTCTTATGGGGAAATTCGCTTTGATATACGAGTGCTTTGGATTACGAGCACGTTTCCGGAACGAATTATGCTCGCAAACCAAGGTACCACTGTACTATAAAAATTCATCCGCTTGGAATGGAATGCAGGTTGGCATTGTTGCAACACACACACACACACAAGCCGACCGGGCTAGCCAGGTGGGTAAAGTGCCTGCCTGGCAACCCAAAGGTCGCGGGTTCAAATCCCACCTCGGGCTTGGATCAAAGTACTGCAAGAACTTTGGGAGGTGCACTATGGCCACAGAAGCCGATGCGCCAACAACTACCAAAAAAAAAAAACACACACACCTTCAGCAAGATGATTGGGACACTTCTCAGCACCAGTACAGTGTGCAGGACACTGCATGATGTGAGTTACCATGATTGTGCAGTTATCCACGAGCCACTAATCACTCTGACTAATTCCAAACACTGTCTAGTTGGTATACGGTCTACCTGTGTGGTGGTTGTGCCTGGGGGTGGAATGTGTGGCAGATGCCCAGAGAAAGCTACCTGCCAGCCTATATATATCCTGACAGTGGAGTTCAGCAGAGGTCTGGGAATTTTTTTCATGGTTTGGTCTGGGTCCATTGGTTGTTTTAGACAAAACCATTAATGTGTTTGTGTCTCTAGATATCCTTCACAGTAATGCCTAAGGTTGGACTAGCCAGCCCAGAGTCCTGAGCTCATGGAGAACCTCTGGGATGATTAGAATCATTGGGTTCCTTTGAGGAAAGACTGCCATAAACACAGAGCTGTGTTTGTTGCCACAATGAAGGATAAATGGTAGAAAATATCTGAGACATTAAGATTATTACTATATTTAATACCACTCTTACACCATGTGAAATTAATAATATAGTTCATTAAGCTATTTGCCTAAACTACTATACATTAAGAACATTTCAGGTATCTTACCATCAGTATGCACATCAGGTTTCTGAGAGCATTGACAACAAGAGTCTGTCAGCAGCACGGTCTTAATGATGGGTATTGGTAAGATACCTAAAAGTTCTTAATGTGTAGTAGTTTAGGCAAATAGCTTAATAAACTATATTATTAATTTCACGTGGTGTTAAGAGTGGTATTAAATATAGTAAAAATCTTAATGTAAAACAACCACATAACATCCTTCCGAAACTATATTACATCTCAGACATTTATTTTAAAAAATGGCGGAGCATGTTCCAATCCTAAAGGCTAAAGGTTTTACCATACGTTATTAGTTTTTGTGTAAATAAAGGTTATGATGAGAGCCTTGTCGATAAATTTGGCGGTGGAAAGATGGTGCAAGGCTCAAGGGGCAGAATTTTTTTCACCCTGATCTGTACTTGTTAACAGGAGAGACTGCTTCTACAGGGACGGGATACGCTTAAATAGAAAGGGTGCAAGAATATTTGCTGATGCTATTGAGACAGTGTTAGGTGCGTCGAAAAACTGCTAGCTTGGGGGATACAAGGACTGATAGATTAACAGTAGCCACTGGCAGAGGTGAAAGTGATTCTTGCACTGCTTCTATTGGAATGAGCAGCAGCCTGTAAAACAAGATGCAGGGTATTTCAGAGACTGCTGGGAGTCATTGCGGTACAAGTAAACACATGGGTTGTGTTAGGGTAGCTAAGAATAAGAACAAGTGTATGTATACTTGCGTATACACCAATGCCAGGAGTTTGGTAAATAAATTTGACGAATTTGACGTGTTGGTCAAAACATAAAAGGCAGATATTGTGATATCAGAGACGTGGTGTCACACAGATATAAGGAATGCAGAACTGGAATTTGGGGAGTACAATGCGTACAGGAAGGATAGGGAGGGAGGAGGGTTAATGCTATTAGTTAAGAAACACAAAATCCAAGGAAGTGCAGCCAGTCAATATCGCTGGACAGTGCAGTGTTGAGTCAGTTTTGTGTGACATAAGAATTGGAAGATCAAAATTGAGAGTAGGAGTGTGTTATAGGCATAATGACTCTGAGGAGTATAATAAAAAACTCTACAGAGAAATAGAGTGAGCCAGTAAATCAGAGAGTCTTATAATGGGGGATTTTAATTTCCCGGATATTGACTGGAATTTATGGGTTGTTTACTCGTACACTAGCAAGGCTTTTGTGGATTTATTTGATGATTGTTTTCTACATCAGCATGTTCGGGAGGCAACTAGAGGGAGTAATACTCTTGATCTGATTATCAGTAGTTATTCTTCATGCATTAAGAATCTGCAGATAAAGGAACCACTAGGTGGCACTGATCACAGTGTGCCGAAGTGAGATTTACTCAGAGGTAACTGTCATCAGGGGGTAAAGGAAAGGGTTTTTGCTTTCGGAAAGGCGACTACAGTGGTCTGAGACAGTATTTAAATTCTATATGGTGTGACCAACTGATGATGTTATAACAACAAATTCAAAATGGGAGGCATTCAAAGAATTAATCTTGGAAGCTACTAGGCTTTACATATCAACTAAGAAATATTGTTCAAGGTATAGGCCTAAATGGATGTCAGATGAACTAATGGGACATGTGGCAGAGAAGATAAATGCATGGGATACATATAAATTAATGGGTGACATGGAAGCCTATGTTTTTTTTTTTTCTTTTTATGTGAACCCCAAACACCAGAGGTATTAGAACCTATAGTACTTAGTACTGTGCTTGGGTTGGAGGTTGAGAAAACGAAAGAATATATTTGTTGACATTGGACTTGAACTTCTGTAGATTGTAATTTTCAGGAAATACATATGAAGGAATGTTGTTCCAGAAAACGGCAGTTGAATGAATAAATGAGGAAGATGAAAAGTTGGTTCTGTGGGTTTGAAGTTGGACAGTAAATGGATGTTGGCTGGTGGCGGCACGTGTTCGGACTGTTTTGAAAGAGAGAGAGGGAATTATAGAAGCCAATTCAGAAGAACAGTGTCCATGGAAGTATCTGTAGAAGAGGCATGCAGCAGAAACAGTACGTCTATGAGAAAGCGAGTGGAGAGACTGTTAGAGATGAATCATTAATTAACCTAACTGCCCTCTTCTGAATGGAATCAAGAAGCCTGAGAGAGGTTTTGGGGGCACCACCCCAGATGTGGGAACAATATTCCATGGCAGGGTGGATTTGCGATTTATACAGAATGGGCAGCTGTTTGGAAGAAAAGTAACACCGAGAGCGAAAGAGAAAACCAAGTTTTTTAGATGCAGAGGAAGCAATATTTGCAATGTGCTTGTGCCAAGAGAGGTTAGAAGTCAGGATAATCCCCAAAAGAGATATATCATTTTGCCTAGAAATCGGAGTGTCACTAAAGATAAGCATAGGAGCAGAAGAATCCTTTTTGCGAGATATAAGACAAGACTCAGTTTTAGAAGGGTTGAAATCAACTAAGTTGTCTTTGCCCCACTGGAGAATTACCTGAAGATCAGCATTTAAGGAATTGGTAGCAGATTTTCGAGAAGTTGAAGCTGATTGAGCAGGACAAGGTTTCTCGAAATGGAAAGTGGAATGCAATGTGCTATCATCGGCAAAACTATGGACAGGATTTCCAGTCAATGTAAGAAGGTCATTAATATACAAGAGGAAAAGAGTGGGGGAAAGAACTGAACCTTGGTGGACACCGGCATTAGTGGAGAAGTTAGAAGACATAGAGCCATCTACCATCACCCTCAGTGAGCAATCAGAGAGAAAACTGGATAACCAATTACTAAAAACAGTTGGCAAACCATAAGATGGAAGCTTGTTTAGAAGATCTTTATGCCAAACACGATCGAAAGCCTTTGAGATGTCAAGAGCAACTACTTGTGTTTCACCGAACCTTTCCATTGAATTAGCCCATAAATGGGTAACATAAGCCAGAATATCACCAGTGGATCGACACTGACGGAATCCATACTGGCGATTGTTGATCAGATGGAGGGTTTGTAGGTAGTTTAAGAGTTGGCGGTTAATTGATTTCTCCATTACTTTAGAAAGAGTAGAAGTTATTGCAATGGGACGATAATTGGATGGGAAAGATTTGCCATCCTTTTTAGGAACTGGCTGGATATGAGCAAGTTTCCAAGCAAAAGGAAAAACACCTTTGGGATAAGAAAGTGAAAAAAAGGTGGCAAAGAACAGGAGTAAGTTCAGGAACACAGGTTTTGAGAACAAGTGGAGAAATACCATCAGGACCTGGAGCTATCTTAGCATCAAGATTCATCAAAATCCTTCTGATATCCCTTTGACGGAAGACCACAGGAGGCATTGAATGGAGTGTGTTGTGAATGGTGGGATGTGTTTTACCAAGTTCATTAATACATGAGCTGGAAGAAAAATGGGATGCTAGCAGGTCAGCTTTATCCTTGGCTGAAGTGACAACAGGACCATCTGGTTTGGACAGAGGTGGGAGCAGAGATGGGCAAAAGTTGCGGCCAATAGCTTTGGCAAGAGACCAGAATGCTCGGCTACCATTAGGGCAAGAAGCAAGTTTTCTAATCTTAGCCTGTTCAAACTCTAGTTTGGACTGATTAATAACTGCTTTACAATTGTTGCGAGCTTTGGTGTAGGCAGAAAATGACACTGAAGAATTAGAAACAAGCCAATTACGATATGCAACATTCTTGTCTTGAACAGCCTTAGCACATTTATTGGAAAACCAAGGTTTAGATAAAGGACGAGATTTTAAAGTGGAGTGTGGGATAAAGGTTCCATTCCTACAAGAATAATTTCACTGACACGATCTGAGCAAACGTTGACATCAGAAGTTTTGAAACAGTAATCCGACCAAGGAAAAGAAGAAGAAAAGAAGTCTCACAAGTCATCCCATTTTGCATTCTTGTAATGCCAAACAACACGAGGTTGGGAATAGCCACGATATAAAGGTTCCATTGGAGAAGAGACAATCACCAAGTTGTGATCTGAAGTGCCTAAGGGAGCTCTCACTTCAGCCGTGTACTCAGAAGTGTTGTTTGTGAGAAAAAGATCAAGCGTATTGTCTGTCTGATTAGGATTGTGCGGTATTCTTGTAGGTAAATGAACAATCTGTGCTAGGTCATTAGTAATTGCAAAAGCATCATTATCTCGACCTGCTGGGTCGGTGTGACTAGAAAATGGAAGCCAGCTGGAGTTTTGAACATTAAAATCACCAAGGAAAATTACCTCACTGTTAGGATAGTTGGATTGTAGAAAGTCAAGTTGCAAAGAGAGGAAGTCAAAGAGCTCCAAGTGACTAGTGGAGTTGGGAGAACGGTAGAGACAACTGATGAATTTGACACAATGAGGTAGAAAGATTTTAAGCCAGAGAAGATCAAAGAGAGGAGATTCCAAATTGCCAAGCCTCTGACAGGGAATATCAGAACAGACATATGCACAAGTACCACCTTTGAAGTGAAAGGAATCGTACAGCGGATAATTTGGGCATCTGAGATGAGCAGTAGTTGAATCAATCGTCGATAACTGAGATTCTGTCAGAAAAAGTACATGGGGTTTGGCAGACTGCAAGTGGAAATGGACATCGTTGAGATTAGAATTGAGACCACATATATTTGTGAAATGAATTAGGAAGTGCTTGGGAGGTTTAGATCTTTTTGCAGATAAGCTTGCTCTATTATTTTGACAATTCATGGTGTATTCAGTGGTAAGAAAAAGTTGGTGGGACATGCTGTATGAAGTAATGAAAATTTTGGATATGGCGTACACGTAAGAATATACCCAGATCCTTGACATAACGTGGCCTCGACAATGCTCATCGCATGCACACTACTTGGACTCCCTCCAGTCACTATCTGGCAGAGTAGAGGTAGCAAGATTATACACTAGCTGATCCGGAAGCCTCCTAGAGAGTTACCAATAGGTTTGGTCCGGTGTACTAATTAGCGGCCGGCCTGCGAACACCGTTTTAAAGCTGTACCCTCGAAATGTAAGGAATATTGGATCTCGCCACGATGTTCATCATAACTTCAAAAGGCATCAATCATACTGCATGATGGAAGAGATAGGAAAGGGTTGACCGGAACTTAGCTGTAGAGACTAAACATGGGTTCCACCACTTCAAGCCTCCAATAAGCAAAGTGGTGGTATTGCACCGGTTGATGAGAGTCATCTACCACCTAGTACTGCCTGGTAACATAGAGGGTCGGTGTTCCTCCATGTGGTGTGGGCGCCACACCTCGACCCCTGCTTATGTTGGTTCACACCTGGGTGGTCACCCACCATGTACTTGTGCATGGAGGTTATACCCAGGATTACTAACAGTCCCACCATCGTGAAGGTGCAAGCAGAGGATTTGTCACAGACCGTCCGGACTTCGCCGAAATTGGGTCCACTTGACTTGAGTGTCACCCGAATATCAGTTCCATCAGCGTTTTAGACTCCCAGGATATAAGTTGGTCTGTAACCAAGTCACAAAGGAGATTAGGCAGGCAAAGGCAGATTATGAAAAATCTTTGGCAAAGGATGCAAAGAAAACAGAAAAGAGTTCTTTACTTATGTAATCTCTAGAAGGAAAGGGATGAATCAGATTGATCCACTGAATATTCATGGTTCAAATGTTGATGATCTTGCTCAGGTGGCTAACAAACTAAATGAGTATTTTGCATTTATATTCACACATGAAGAGTTATTCAGGGAGGGGAATGCCAGAGGTGAATTAAACTCTAGCAGTGAGTTAGATGATTTTGTAATTACTGAGAGAAAAGTGGAGGAGAAATTGTTGAAGATAAACATAAAAAAGGCACCCGGGATGAATGGGATCTATCCAGTTATATTAAAGGAGGCAGCAAAGTAAGTAAGCAAACCGTTAGCCATAATTAAGAGAGCTTGCTTGGACTCATGGGAGGTACCCATGGACTGGAGATGTGCAAATGTGACCCCAATTCACAAAGGAGGACAAAGAGTGGCACAAGTAATTATAGACCTGTTAGTTTAACTTCTGTTCCAAGCAAATTATGGAGGCACTGCAGGATCATCTAGACAAGACTTCAGTTATAGCTTGGACACAGCATGGTTTTGTTACGGGGAAGTCTTGTCTGACCAATTTGATTGGATACTATGATGTGGTCACAAAGGAACTGGATGCAGTGAATAACTTTGATATCATATATTTGGATCTTAGAAAGACTTTTGATGCTGTTGCACATAGAAGACCGCTGCACTAATTGGAGCAGTGTGGCATTGCAGGCAAATTGCTGCTATGGATAAGGGGGAGAAGACAGTGGTGATCAAGGGACACTGCTATTTGTGAACTAATGTTATTAGTGGAGGCCCTCAGGGTTCAGTGTTGGGACCATTGTTGTTTTCTGTACTTATAAATGATACTGATGATGGTATATCAGGCTTAATGTCCAAGTTTGCAGATGATACGAAGGTTGGCAGGATTGTTAAGGACACTAATGACTGTATGCTGCTGCAACAGGATCTAGAAAAGGCTGCCTCCGTAGCCAGGTGGTAAGGAGCAGCAGTGCGTAGCACACGCTTCTTGATTAGACCAGGGTTCGAGCCCATCACCACCAAATACGGAGGATGCGGAAAGGTCAGGGAATGACCACCGCATATCCCGGAGCAATATGGCCTTAGTTGCTAATGCTCCTAAAAAAAACCAAATAACAAACAACAGGATCTAGAAAAGTTGAGCAGATGGACTGAGAGGTGGCAAATGAAGTTTAACATTGACAAATGTAAAGTACTACATATGGGAAGCAGTAACCCCAAAGTAACGTATCAACTCTGTGGTGCTACACTGACAGTTGTAGAGAATGAAAAAGACCTGGGGTAATTGTGCAGGCAGATATGAAGTTTTCTGAGTAGTGCAGATGGTCTGCAAGAGTAGCTCATGCTGTCTTGTCAATGATATACCAGAATTTTTCTAGCAGGGATAAGTAGGTGATTATCCCCTTGTATGAGGCAATGGTCAGGCCACACCTTTAGTACTCTATACAGGTCTGGAGGCCTCATTTTAAGAAGTATGTACAGCTGTTGGAACGAGTATAGAGAATGGCAACAAGATTAGTGAATGGAACAAAGGGTTGCTCTTACGAAGAAAGGCTTAAATTTTGCAAATTACAGTGTCTGCAGACTAGGCACCTGTGAGGTGATCTGATTGAGGTATATAAAGCCTTGAATAGTTTGAGCATGTTCAATGCTGATGGGATTCTTCCTCTTGCTCTGAATAATCAGCTGAGAGGGCATAAATTCAAATTGAGGAAAGGCAGTTGTAGGATAGATGTGCAGAAGTTTGCCTTTACCAGCGGGTTGTTGATTGGTGAACAGTCTTCCATCTTTTGTTGTGGAACTTGATAGCCTAAATAAATTTAAGGCTGAGTAGACAGGTATTTGGAGCGAATGGAGGGGTGAAATGTGAGTGGTTTTTTATTTTTTATTTTGGCTGATGCTGCATAAGCTTCCTTTCTTGCATCGTATACCTCTACTAATGCTATTTCTAGATATTTAAATGTCCAGATATTAACGGTAAGGTAGTGTATATAGATTATTTAAGAGTAATAGTGATAGAATTCGCCATATAGTGCAAGGAAACCACAGGCTTTTGCTGCAGAAAAAAAAAAAACCCAACGAATTAGATAAGAAAACACAAATTATATGCTTCTCTTTTCACACTGGTAACGATCCAGTTGTCCTTTGAATTTATTCAAACTGTCAGCCACAATTACCTTTGAGGGTAACTTATTCCAGCTATATAAGAAAACTTCTTACAATCTAATGTAAACCTCAAGCCCTGTAATTTGAATTTATTACCCCTAGTTCTGGAATTGTTTAGAACGGAGAATTTCACCATTCATTTTACTAATCCCTCTCCGAGCCTTATGAAGCTCAGTCAGGTCACTTTTGAAAGTGCCTGTTGGCAAGCTCTAGCCTAGATAATTGTAGTCTTTCCTCATATGGTCATCCTTCTGCCAATCTCACCATTAACGTTGCCCATCTTTGCCCCCTTTCAAGAAGCTCGATGTCTTTTTTCAGGTGAGGTCTCCATACTTGAACACAGTATTCCAGATGTGGTCTTGCAATTGCCTTATGCAGTACAATTATACCTCTCTATCTCTACAGGATCGTGTTTGATAAATCATTGATAGGGTATCATGGGCTTTCCTGGCTGCCTGTTTACATTTTTCAGAAAACTTCATATCTGCCTGTACTGTAACTCCCAGATCCCTTTCTACCTCCACTGTTTTTAATTCAACGCCACCAAGTATATAAGTTATTTGTGGATTGCTACTCCCTAAGTGTAAGACTGCATTTAGCAGAATTAAAACATAGCTGCCACTTCTGTGACCATCTTTGAAGTCTGTTCAAGTCATCCTGAAGGAGTGCTGCTTGGCACTGATCATTAACGACTCTGCCAACCTTTACATCATCTGCAAATTTTGACACAATGCCTTCTATCCCTTCATCGATGTCATTTATGAAAATGAGAAACAACCGTAGTCCAAGAACCGATCCTTTAGGGACCCTACTCTTGATGTTAAACCAATCTGAAGAATATCCATTAATCACAACCCTCTGCCTCCTGTCCTACAGCCACCCAGCAATCCGTCTTAGAATCTTACCAGTAATCCCAACCTGTTCATGCTTATAGAGCAAGCTGTCACGAGGGACTGAGTCATACTTTTCTAAAATTCAATTAAACTATGTCGAAATTTTTCACTAATCCAGCTCATGAGTAACTGTGCTAAAATAGCCTACTAAGGTAGTTAAGCCTGATTTACGCTTAACAAAGCCGTGTTGTGTGTCCTCCAGAATCTATCTAAATGACCCTGAATTGCACTCCTAATCACTGCCTCTAAGATTTTTCCTATCACTGAAGTCAGACTGACCGGTCTGTAGTTACCAACTTCACTCTTAGAACCACATTTATATATTGACAATACACTGGTAATTCTCCAATCCAAAGGAATCTCCCAGATTTCAAAAATGTCCTCATAATTAACCTCAATGGTTCAGTACACTCCCTCGCACTCTCCCTCAAAACTACAGGGTATATACCATCAGTGTTATTTATTAACAATAATTTGAACTGCGAAGCCGACTTCTTTAGTGCATACACCAGGGATCACTCTTATATATGATCTTTTATGCATTTATAAATATTATTCATAAGATGAATTAGGATGTATATGTATATGAATTATTTTGTTCTGTCTCTTCCCCTTCAGGTGCACAATGTTGCTGGGAGTTGAAACGTTATGAACAATGTATTTCGTGGTGTTTGAGTGGCTTACAGGTATCCTTTATTCGTTGTTCAAAACTAGTTTACTCGATGGTTTCACAATATCAAGTAAACTAGTTTTGATAAAAATTGAACTATAATGTTTGATTGAGACCATGCATAAATTGAATAATTTTAATCTTTGTTTTTTACATTCCATTCCATTTTTAATTTTGAAAAGCTCCAACAAAAATACATTATACACTTGCCAAGAATATTTTGTCTTCTCTGCAAGCCATGCACATTCAAAAAATGAAAAATTTATAAGAATTGCCTCTCCCCTTCTGAAATGCCTAGAGAAGGGCATCTATAACTGATCATTAACAACTCTGCCAACCTTTACATCATCTGCAAATTTTGACACATGCAATATTTGTGCAAAAGCCCAAACATACCCATTATGTCATGTCAAATAGATCTTCTATAACCTGTCTACAGTCCTTATCACAGAAAATACTTCAAGCCTGAAATGACAATCAAGATCTCCACACCATTTTTCTGGACATGAAATCTGCTTTCGACTCAGTTGAAATCACACCCCTGCTTGCCTTACTCAAAAGATTCTATGGGTTATGTGTCAATATACTCGAGCCTCCATAGCCAGGTGGGAGTGTTTGAGCAGTACGTAGCACACGCTTCTTGATTAGACCCGGGTCGAACCTGTGACCACCAAATACGGAGGATGCGGAAAGGTCATTGAATGACCACCGCATATCCCCGGAGCAATATGGCTTTAGTTGCTAATGCTCCTAAAAACCAAATAACAACAACAACTCGAGCTCCTCAAAAATCCCACTAGGAGAATGCTCCACTTCGTAGGTAATAACAGTACAGTCTAGAAGCGTGGATGTATGAATCCCACGTGGTGGTTCTCTCTCTTGCTCAGTCCTGCTATCTGCTTCAATATTTGTTCCACTCATGGATCAATTTCCAGCATTCTTATCATATGCTGATGATATTATGTGTTACTTGGCATGCAAACCATGATTGGTGACTCACAAGAAAAACTCCACAGAAACTGTAAACAGATACCTTAAATATATTCTGTGAGTGTGCTAAATTTTTTGGCCTGTAAGTCAACGCAGAGAACTGAAGCTATTTCATGTTTACTTCAAGTTGGATGATGTCTGCTGATACTGTATTATCCTTACTTCCAGAATTAGCAGGAAATGTTCTGATTCCCACAGACAGTGTCAAATTCCAAGGGTAATCCTGGATACAAACCTCACCTATAGACAATAAATCCAAGCGCAGTATCCCAAAGCCTTGAGAGCATTCTGGGGAATGACAATAGATTTGTACAAAACTTACAGTAAACAAATAATGGATATAATATCGGTGTGTAGATACACCATAGACAACTCTTAAAAAACTACAAAGTAGTTGTTGTGGGCATCATTTGCTCTTTCTCATATTGTGCTCTGCCTTCACAACGAGTTGCCATGATATTGCACTACCTTTTGCACTAGCTCCAGAGGTAGTGCAATATCATGGCAACTCGTCGTGAAGGCAGAGCACAATATGAGAAAGAGCAAATGATGCCCACAACAACTACTTTGTAGTTTTTTAAGAGTTGTCTATGGTGTATCTACACACCGATATTATATAGATATTAAACTCTTAATGTATTATGCCTTGTGCATTTAATTATTTTAAACAAATAATGGAGAAATATCTCGCAACCTATTTCAGTAGTGTGCTCTCCTATGCCGTGGAAGTATGGTTTGCCATACCTCCCACCAGCCTCAAGAAAGCATGAGGTCTAGTATTATGAGTGTTGAAGTGGTCCAACTTATGGTCTCACCAGATTTACACGACATCTAAATCTGCACTCTGCTCCAACCTTCAGTACATACCCACAGTCCAGAGAGTCCATGCACCAAAAATAAAGGCATTCCTTCATTTTTGCCCTTCTAAGCATGATTACATGAATATCTGGAACACGGTTAGTTGGCATTTACCAGGAAGACACCTCTTCGGTAGACACTCCTTGTGCTCGAAGCTCCAGAGGTTACAGTGTTTAAGTAGACACTTCCCAAATGTAACTCTGGACACTCTCAACTCACTCAGCATCGACATTGACCTATGGTGGGGGTCAGCAACCTGTGGCTCACTAGCTGCATGGAATTGTTTGAACATGTAACTGTGACTCTTTAACTTTTAGCCCACATGTATGACAAGTGCCGCAGGTGCAGGCGGTGACATGAATATAGCATTAGTTTTAGCGCAAGCCACAAACACTTCTCAGTTTAGTTTGCCTGCACATCACAAGCAGAGCACGTGTACTGCAAGGTGTCAAAGATCAATCGTTGCAGCGGTGGCAAATATAAAATAGTTAAAACAGGAACGAAATAATATCTGTGTACATCATGTTTGTGATAGGTATGTGAATACATATTATAAATCACTTGACTTTTTAGATCAGTGATGTGGTATTATTAAACAAGTGAAATAAGATGACATTAAATTTCCTATCATTTTTAAATGTCAACTCAAAAGAAAAAGATTGAGCAAGAAACCCAGGAATTTAAGAAGGAATGGACTGAGTCATATGCATTTGTGGTAAATTCTACAGAACTTCTGTTGTGTTTAATATGTAGTTTAAAACTTTCAAACAAAAAAAAACAAACATAGAAAGACTTTTTTTTGGCTAAAAATGATACATTCACCAAAACATATCCAGCCGGTGGGCCAAGAAAAAAAGGCTGTAAATGAGTTGCAACAGAAAATGTCGTTAACGAAGTATTCATTGTCAAAGTAGATTAAATAATCAAGCAATACAAATGCTGCTAGTGTTGTAGTTGCACGTTAAATTGTTACACAGGGGAATCTGTTTACAGGTGGCAAATACATAAAAAAATATATTTTTTTAATATGTAGGAAAATGTTTTCAGCAATTTTCAAAACAAAACAGAAATAATTATGAAAATTAAAGAAATGCCAATATCTGCAAAAAACTGTGAGGGACAGAGCTTTAGTGATGGCCAAAGATATAACCAGTCAGCAGATTATGGACCTGAAGTCAGCATCAGGATTTTCTATAGCTGTGAAGAATCATGCAATGTTGGTGATATTGCGCAAGTTGTCCTCATTTGTAAATAGATAAATTCTCAAGGACCCCGAGAAAAATTGCTTGATTGGCAGATGTGTGGAGAGGATATAGAAACTGCAATTACTGAATGCTTCAAAAATAAAGGAATTAATATGAACAAAATAATTTGTCGCGACCAATGGAGCACCAAGCATGACAGGTGAGAACAAAGGTTTCATTAATTTATTTAGAAAAAATAAAAACATTTCACATAATGTGTTTTTGTTTTCCTTTCACTGTATAATTCATCAAGAGGCACTCTGCTTGCAAATCTTTCGAAAAGAGATAACAGCAGTTATGGATTTGGTCATAAAGATAGTCAATAAAATAATGGCAAGACTTCTATATCATTGACAATTCCGTAAACTGCTTGATAAAGTCGATTGTCAATATATTGACCTTATGCATAACAGCATTAGATGGCTTTCTAGAGGTACTGACCAGAAGTTGGTAAATTGGCCAGCACAATTGGTTTACGATAGACAGTTGTCTTCAAGTGCATGTCCTCGCGTCGGACAAGGGTGTCTAAGTATGGTATGGTATGGTGTTGTCCAATTCTAGCTCGATGGTGAATTGAGGTGGTCTATAACCACAAACACATCATCCACGTAGCGACATCAAAAGGCAATAGGATCTGGTACATCCGTAAATGCACGACCCTCTAATTCTTCCATCGCAATATTTGCCGTGACTGAACTAACTGGGGAACCCATGGCTGTGCCGTGTACCTGTTGGTAAATGGAGTCGCTGAACATAATTGCACCACCTGTTAAGCACAGTCTGAGGGCGGTGGAGATATTGTCTGGTGTTAGTTCAGTCCTGCTGCCAAGGGTTTGGTCGTTATCCAAGAGTTGCTTTGCACATGTGATGGCAAGTTCTACTGGGAATGAGGTGAAAAGTGACACTACATCAAATGATGCCATGATTTGATCTTCTGAGATGGATAGGGCTCGGATCCGTTCTATAAATATAAATTCACTACTGTTGGAGACGGTATTGGTGGTCTTGCCTACTAGGGGAGAAAGGAGCCCCCGAGACAAACTTCGCTAATTCATAACTTGGTGAGCCACAACAGGAGACAATGGGTCTTAACGGTATACCTTCTTTGTGAATCTTCAGTAGTCTGTAGAATTGTGGAATCTGGCAGCCGGAAGCACGGAGGCGATTACATGTGGGTTCTGTTATTTTCTTCTGTTTAAACCAACTGCACTCTGCTCCAACTGTTGACGAGGATGTTCATTTTCGACTCCCATTGTTCCAAGGCTTTGGTGGGAGGAACGGTTAAGGTGGTAAATAGAAGTGTCCTGCAAGAGCAGTAAGGCTTTTGTCTCCTAATCTGTGCGGTTCATTTCGACTATTCAACGTCCTTTATCTGCCGGTAGGACGACAATGGACGAATCTTGTTTCAATGCCTTAAGGGCAGAAATTTCTTTGCTGTTGAGGTTGGAAGAATCAGGGTGAGCATGGTGCAAAATTGCTGCAGTTTTTAGGCGAATTGTGTTTGCGACTTCTTCAGGGAAATGTGTTAAACACGCTTCTACGCATAAGGCAATATCAGTGATTGGTGGGTTTCTTGGGAGAACAGCAAATTTCAACCCAGAGTCAACAGGTCTACCTGTTCTGTAGACAACTGTTTGTTGCTTAAGTTCAATACAAATTGTGTGCAACTTGTGGAAGGGATATTATGCTGACGACAAAATTCATGGGACTCACCAATTAAAACAGTGAACTTACATTTTTGACGTGTACAGTAGTGTTCAGATTCTCTGACGGCTTCGGAGCACAAGGTATGGATTATATCGGTGTAAACAGGATCAGGAACTAAACTTCTAAGTTCTTCCATTATCTTGTGCTACCAAGCCGTCAGAGAATCTGAACGGTTCGGTGTTGGCCCCATTGTTGTTTTATATATTTTATCAGTGATATTCATAAAGGCATATCAAGCTTAATATCCTAGTTTGCAGATGATACAAAGGTTGGCAGATGGGTTAATGAAAGAAATGATGGTATGCTACTGTAACGCGATCTAGAAAAGATAAGCACATGGGCAGTAACCCCAGAGTAACGTACCAACTAAATAATACTAGACTCAGGATCCTGAAAATTATATTTAAGGACCTGTGAGTAATTCTGCAGTAGTATATGAAGTTCTCTGAGCAGTGCAGACAGGCTACCAGGACAACTCGTGGGGTTTTGCCATAGATATGTGGAAATTTTTCTAGCAGGATAAGAGGCGATTATCCCATTATATAAGGCAATGCTCAGGCCACATCTTGAGACTGCATACGAGTTTGGAGGTCTAATTTTAGGTAAGACGTAGAGCTGCTGGAACAAGTATAGAGAAGGGCAACAAGATTGTTGAGTGGAACAAAGGGATGCTCTCAACAAGAAAGGCTTCAGTTCTGCAAATTTCAGCATCTGGAGACCAGGCACCTGTGAGGTAATCTGATTGAGGTGTTTAAATCTTTGAATAGATTGAGCAAGCTCAATGCTAATGGGATTCTTTCTCTTGCTGAGACTGTGCAAATGAGGGAGCATAAATTCAAATTGAGAAAGGGTGGTTGCAGAATAGATGTATGGAAGTTTGCATTTAGCCAGCAGGTGGTTGATTGTTGGAACAAACTTCCATCTGTTGTTGTGGAAGTTGATAGCTTAAATAAATTCAAGGAAGAACTAGACAGATTATTGGAGGAAATGGATAGGTGAAATGGAATTTTTTTTAGCTGTTTCTGTAAGCTTGTTTCTTGCATTATTTGCCACTACTAATGCTAATTCTAATCCAGCTCGTAACATACAGTGAATTTATCTAATTCATTATGATTTGGTATGCATACATTTACAAAATTAAATATTATTTTACCATGTTAACCTGTTGGCAGTGGGAGCATCCACAATATAGCAAAAATTTCTCTAAAACATTAGCAAATAAATATTTCATTTACTAATCAAATATTTCATCATTTTCATCTGTTTCATCATTTCATCACAGTTGTATAACTGCTCATCTGTGAATTCACTATCTTGACTCCCATTACGCAGAATTCAGGAAATGTTTCTGTTGCTGTCATATCACCAAATTCAGATTTGCTTACAGGGCTAACTCGGAGTATCCCATAACAAGCCTTCCATCTCCAAAGCCACCTTTCAGTAGCTTTTGGTATATCATCAGCTCCACCAAGTACCTTATAAAATTTAATTGCCTATGCTTTCAAAATGCCCCGTTTATTGGTACTCCTTCATTACACTTCAATAGAAACTACTTGTATAATCATTGGTTGACATCACTGTTTTCACAAAGTCTGGTCCTCTTTCTTTGAAGGCCTACTTCATATTTTGCAACGTCTGCAAATAAACAAAATAAATTTTTCTTCCTCTTTCATCCAACCATAGATCATTCCACACTCACAAAATATACTGCATTTTGTTCTGCCACTCTTAATTCTTTTAATAATCTTTTTCTTTTCTTCATTTGTATAATTTTTTTGATTAGTGGCTGTTACTTCATTCCTTTGTTTTCCCTTAATGCTAGAACAAGCATTAAGGGAAAAAAAAGGATTTAAATCAGCAGCCATGAGCAGTAATACAGAAAGACAAATGATACTGAAACTGAAGAATAGTGATGGTGTACTTATAAACAGCAGAGAGGGCATAATTCAAATAGCAGAAGACTACTATAGAGAATTATACAAGGAGCAGGGGAATGATGCCAGCAGTGGGGAAGATGGATTGCAAAGTAACAACACATACGACATACCCGATATTCTTCCTGATGAGGTAGAACATGCATTGAAGAAAATGAAGAATCAGAAAGCCCCGGGGGAAGATGAAGTTACTGTAGAATTGTTAAAATTGGGAGGAAGAGACATAACACAAAAACTGGCAAGGCTCTTCACAAAGTGCATTAGAAAAGGCGTGACGCCTAAACAGTGGAATAATGCAATCATAGTTTTGCTGCATAAGAAAGGAGATAAATCAGAAATTGGAAATTATAGACCAATTAGCTTGTTATCCCACATCTACAAGTTGTTCACAAAGGTCATTACTAACAGATTAGAAAGAATACTTGATGAGAATCAACCGAAAAAGCAAGCTGGCTTTAGGACAGGATTCTCAACTATGGATCACCTTCACGTAATATCACAGCTAATGGAGAAAGCAAATGAATATAAAACACCATTATGCCTGGCATTTGTGGATTATGAAAAGGCATTTGACTCCATACAGCATAAGGCAATGTTTTGGGCACTGGAAAGACAAGGCATTGATACCCCATATATTATGATTTTGAAGAAAATATATGAGAGTGCTACCTCCTTTATTAGACTAGACAAAGACAGTAGGAAATTTAAAATTGAGAAAGGAGTTCGACAAGGAGACACAATATCTCCAAAGCTGTTTACTGCTGCCCTTGAGGAAGCTTTCAGAAGATTAGACTGGTCACAGAAAGGAGTCAATGTGAAAGGAGAGTACCTAAACCATTTACGATTTGCAGATAACATTGTGGTCATAAGCCATGATCCCAAAGAAATAGAGGAAAATCTTAATCAGTTATGCACAGCTAGTAAGGATTTTGGACTAAAGATGAATATGGCTAAAACAAAAGTAATGTTGAACAAGTATGACACAGAAAAGGAAATAATGATTGAAGTAGCAGTAATTGAAAAGGTGGAGTCATATACTTATCTGGGACAAGTTATTAGGTGTAATAATGATAAATGGCTGGAAGTCAAGAGAAGAATAAATTTTGGATGGATAGCATTCAGGAAATATAGTCACATACTGAAAAGCAATATCCCAGTTTGTCTGAAATGTAAAATAATAAACCAATGTATACTCCCCACCATGACTTATGGAAGTGAAACTTGGGCACTCACCAAAAGAATGGAAAAGAAGCTGAGAACTACACAGCGAGGAATGGAACGAATCATATTGGGAATCAGACTGTCAGATAAGAAGAGAAACATAGCTCGAAGACATGATGACAGGTGGACTAAGAAAATAACAGAATGGTACCCAAGAGGAGCTAGAAGAAAACCTGGAAGGCGGAGATGGATAGATGAAATTCATGAGTTTGTGGGTAGTAAATGGATGGCCAGTGCTCAAAACAGAAGGAACTGGAAAGTTGTTGGAGAGGCCTTCATCCTGCAGTGGATTGAAAATGGCTGATGATGATGATGACTTCATTCCTTCTGATTTACTTTTGCCAAGTATTTATGTGATGCCCCAGAATTTACTGTTTTGAGAAAACTAAATCAAACTGTCTGGATTATCATATTGCCGAATTGAAGTCATATGATTTCTCCATAATTCATTTGTCAGTTCATGTGTACTTTTGTCTAATTTAGCCCTTAGCAGTGTTTGCTAGCCTAAGTTAACCTCTGGTCGAAGAAAGGCTGTGATGTGCTGTCGTTTACAATAATTTACTTCATAATCATTGTAACACACTTGACAGATGGTAGCCATATTCCCTTGCAGAGGTAGTTGTTTTTAATTATTGTTGCACTGATGTAATCTTTTATTGCATCTCTATCTGAGGGGAGAAACTAGATGTCTACAGTAGTCAGTCTCTGATGAATTTACAAAAATTACTCTGTTACTACTGAATATATCGAAGTGAATATACAGCCAATTTTTAGGTAATTTCCCCTTTTGGAAATATGATAGTAGTATATACAGTATTCACTTTTTCCAGTTTCCAATATGAAAGTGCTAGTTCTTTGAACACGTTTTTTTTTTTTTTTTTTTTTTTCATAATTTGTTTTGGGAGACATAATCATATCTACAGTATGAAGAGGTGGATTGTATCAAGGTTGCACTGTATTTCATAATTTTCTTAATGAATTGCAGTACTTATTTAAGTCTTAATAAAAAAATTAAAAATTTTAAAAACATGCTATGTGTTTCGCATCGTTTATTTTCAAAGAAACAAAAAAAATTACTGCTAAAATTGCAAAAAAAAAAAAAAAAAAAAAAAAACATTTCAGACAAAATAGAAATATCAATTTCTTATCCTTTCATTTTCCAGTTTAAAAGACCATTAAGTGAAATTTTACATATGCATATGCACATATATTTGTACATATATTTTTAAAAAATTTAAAATCATATATATATATAATATATATATATATATATATATAATATATATATACATATATATTAAAATCATATAAATGACTCTGATGAGTATAATAAGGAACTGTACAGGCAAATAGAGTGGGCCAGTAAATCAGAGAGTCTTATAATGGGAGATTTTAATTTCCCAGATATTGACTGGAATTTGGGGGCTGTTTACTCACACACTAGCAGGGCTTTTGTGGATTTATTGGATGATTGTTTTCTACATCAGCATGTTCGGGAGGCAACTAGAGGGAGTAATACTCTTGATTTGATTATCAGCAGTGATTCTTCATGCATTAAGAATCTGCAGATAAATGAACCACTAGGTGGCAGTGATCACAGTGTGCTGAAGTGGGATTTACTGAAAGAGGTAACTACCATTAGGGGTAAAGGGAAGGGTTATTGCTTCCGTAAAGGCGACTACGATGGACTGAGACAGTATTTAAATTCTATACAGTGGGACCAACTGATGATGTTACCAACAGCAAATTCAAAATGGGAAGCATTCAAAGAACTTATCTTGGAAGCTACTAGGCTTTACATACCAACTAAGAAATATTGTTCAAGGTTTAGGCCAAAATGGATGTCAGATGAACTAATGAGGCATATGGCAGAGAAGAAAAATGCATGGGATACTTACAAATTAACACATGACACAGAAGCCTATGATAGATACAAGTTGATATGCAACCAAGTTACAAAGGAGGTTAGGCAGGCGAAGGCAGATTACGAGACATCCTTGGCAAGGGATGCAAAGAAAAACAGCAAAGAGTTCTTTACTTATGTAAACTCTAGAAGGAAGGGGATGAATCAGATTGGTCCACTTGAGATATTGATGGGTCAACTGTTGATGATCCTGCTCAGGTAGGTAACAAACTAAATGAATATTTTGCATCGACATTCACACATGAGGAGTTATTCAGCAAGGGGAATGCCAGAGGTGTATTCAACTCTAGCAGTAAGCTACAGAATCTCGAAATAACTGGGAGTAAAGTGGAGGAGAAACTGTTGAAGATAAACACAAGAAAGCCACCCGGGGTGGATGGGATCTATCCAGTTATATTAAAGGAGGCAGCAAAGGAAGTAAGCAAACCCTTAGCCATAATTATGAGAGCTTCCTTGGACTCGGGGGAGGTACCCATAGACTGGAAATGTGCAAATGTGACCCCAATTCACAAAGGAGGATCAAAGGCTGACACAAGTAACTATAGACCTGTGAGCTTAACTTCTGTTCCAGGAAAATTAATGGAGGCACTGGTTAAAGAAGCACTGCAGGATCATTTAGACAAGACTTCAGTTATAGCTCAGACACAGCATGGTTTTGTTAAGGGGAAGTCTTGCCTGATCAACTTGATTGCATACTATGATGCAGTCACAAAAGAACTGGATGCAGGGAATAACTTTGATATTATATACTTGGATCTTAGAAAGGCTTTTGATACTGTTGCACATGGAAGACTGCTACACAAATTGGAGCAGTGTGACATTGGAGGCAAATTGCTGCTATGGATAAAGGGGTGGTTGAGTGGGAGAAGACAGAGAGTGGTAATCAATGGACACTGCTCATCGTGGACTAATGTTATTAGTGGAGTCCCACAGGGCTCAGTGTTGGGTCCATTATTGTTTTCTGTATTTATAAATGATATTGATGATGGTATATCAAGCTTAATGTCCAAGTTTGCAGATGATACAAAGGTTGGCAGGGTTGTCAAGGACACTACTGACACTACACTGCTGCAACAGGATCTGGAAAGGTTGAGCAGATGGGCTGAGAGGTGGCAAATGAAGTTTAACATTGACAAATGTAAAGTACTACACATGGGAAACAGCAACCCCAGAGCAACATATCAACTCTGTGGTACTACACTGACAGTGGTAGAGAATGAAAGGGACTTGGGGGTGATTGTGCAGGCAGATATGAAGTTCTCTGAGCAGTGCAGACGGGCTGCAAGAGTAGCTCATGGAGTATTGTCAATGATATACAGGAATTTTTCCAGCAGGGATAAGGAGGTGATTATTCCATTGTACAAGGCAATGGTCAGGCCACACCTAGAGTACTGTATACAGGTCTGGAGGCCTCATTTCAAGAAGGATGTAGAGCTGCTGGAACGAGTACAGAGAAGGGCAACAAGATTAGTGAATGGCACAAAGGGGTGCTCTTACGAAGAAAGGCTTAAGTTTTGCAAATTACAGTGTCTGGAGACTAGGCACCAGCGAGGTGATCTGATAGAGGTGTATAAAGCCTTGAATGGTTTAAGCATGCTCAATGCTGATGGGATTCTTCCTCTAGCTCAGAAAAATCACCTGAGAGGGCATAAATTCAAATTGAGGAAAGACAGATGTAGGATAGACGTGCGGAAATTTGCCTTTAGCCAGCGGGTGGTTGGTTGGTGGAACAGACTGCCATCCCCTGTGGTGGAGGTTGATAGCCTAAATAAGTTTAAGGCTCAGCTGGACAGGTATTTTGAACGAACAGAGGGGTGAAGTGGAAGTGGGTTTTTTTTTTTTTTTTTTTTGGCTGATGCTGCATAAGCTTGCTTTCTTGCATCAAATGCCTCTACTAATGCTAATATATTTGATACTATTAATCACTTCCATTTTCAGTTTTATTTCAAATTTGGTAAACATATCTGGCTTTCTGCAGTGCAGAATCATCTGGAGAGAATATTGGATTTTATGTTATTGCCTGTACTCTGTGAAAATAATAATAAATCTTTCAAAAACTAGGATAAAGCTTGCTGTTTATTGTTAATAGTGGGAGAAGAAAAAGAAGTAACCTGAAACCTTAAACAAACACTGCTTTGACACTTGTTCAGTACCATGCTACTCTTCAAGCAAAAAGCTAGTAGTCTCAAAGACAGTAGCAGGTCCCCTGACAGGTTCCCACATTCAATTTCTGTACAAAAAAACCATAAAAAAAATTGCAGTACAAGTTTGACTATATTTAGGGCGGTAGAAAAAATTTCAGATTGTTAATTATTGATTAACAGTTAACATGGGAACATTATTTTCTGAGGGTCACCTGTCAAGTTACCCACCACTGCTGCTGGGTTAGAGTATTATTGAAAACTAATGAAAGCAATTCTGAAGAGGTGCTAACTACAGCTGGCACACAAGGACATTAAAAAAAATCAAATTCAAACTATTCATGAAAAAAAAAAAAAAAAATTCCAGAACAGACAAGCAGCAGTAGTAGTAGTAGTAGTGGCATGTGATGCAAGAAAGCAAATGTATGAGCTTATGCAGCATCAGCCAAAAAAAAAAAAAAAAAAAAAAAATCACACCATTCCCTCCAAATGCCTGTCCAGTTCCTCCTTAAATTTATTCAACCTATCAACTTCCACAACGACAGATGGAAGTTTGTTCCAGCAATTAACCACCCGCTGGCTAAAGGCAAATTTCTGCACATCTATTCTACATCTGTCCTTTCTTAATTTGAATTTATGCCCCCTTAGGTTCGTA